>NW_027187325.1:5485247-5513545 GCF_028583685.1 Petaurus breviceps papuanus | reverse complement strand
GGAAGGAAGGAAGGAAGGAAGGAAGGAAGGAAGGAAGGAAGGAAGGATAATGACTGCCCTGAGCCTAGAGTGATACTTAAAGAAACAAAAACACATAGCATAGCCTCGCAGTTCCAAATACTTTTAATTGAAAGAAGTGTTTTTAAAGTCATTTTCAGTGACCATTATTTACATAGTGGAAAATCTCTCATGGATGCTTTGTACTGAAGGAACAGTGAAGTGATAGCAAAACCTCCACTATTAGTCCCCTGAGCCTATTAAATCATAAAGGAAGTCTTAATACCTTTTAAAGAAAAACTAGACTAAATTATATGTGAGCATATTAGCAAATTGCTCCTCGTACATTCCATACCTTAGTGGTAAGATCCTTAAAGTCTTAATCTAGAGGACTGTATCAGCAATGCCATATTCACAATGCCTATAGAGATTACAAATATGCTGATATAATTATCCATCACAAAATACATCAGGTTTGCCATTTGGGGAAATAAACTAGAAAATTTATTAAGATACCAAAAGACTGAGTCCCAAAACCAGAAAGTGAAAGCCATCAGAGTAGTTATGATATTGGCACAGGTAGATAAAGTAGAAAGCACCCACATTTTCAAGCCTTTAAAACAGAACAGGCTACCTCAGGCAAAGGTCCTCCTCTCCCCACTCACAGCAACCACCCAGCGTCCGGGAAGCGGGCTCCCAGCAGCTCCGGCCCCTGGCAGTCCTCAGCAGGAGTCCTTAGCAGAAAGTCCTGCTCCCAGCAGCTCCGGCTGCTGGCAGTGCTCCGCGGGGGTCCTAACTCAAAAAAAAAAAAAAAGGCAACCGCCACCAACTTCCAACTGCAGGACCGTTAGCTCAGCTTTTCACTTTCTCTTGCTCTGCTATGTCAGCACGTCCATGGGGCATGGGAGATCTTTAAATCCCATAACCCTTACAAGGACCTTCCATTATTTAAATGACTTTCTGGCTATTCCTAGTTAACCCTAAGTTCCAGTATTCAAGAAGTCTGATATAAGCAGTATTAAAAGATCAAGTGAGATAATAACTTTAAGGCATCTAACAGACCCTGCCACATAGAAGATTCTATATAAATGCTTGTTCCTTTCCCTTCCCTTTCCCTCCCTTCCTTAAAGGAGGAGCAGAAAGTCTAAAAACAGAAAGAGAAAACAATGTAACTGCACTGAAGGAGCACCTGTGAATGGGATCAAAAAGCTAGGTAATCCCAGTATTCACCCACTTTCCTCATTCCTACTACCTTCTTTCCAGAATCCAAGCGATATCACAAATATGTCACCCCTTGGTCCTCTTACTAGATGTTTTCCTGGCAGCAATTCTAGATTATATTAAGCAATGGACTACAGTACTCCTTCCTTTGTCCATTGCCCATTCTTCTGCCACCACTATGCTGCCAGAGTCGTTTGGAATTGCTCTCCTTTCTACTGCTATACACTCTGCTTCAGGTACCTATATTTGCCTGTTGCCCCCTGGCCCATCATTTGTGGAGCCCATGTCACTTCTAGTTTCCCACTAGTTCCCACTAGTATCCTGTGATGGGGCAGGTCAATTGCCACTTTTGAGGTCTCAGAACTGCTGTCCTTACTGGAATACAGTGTTAACATAGGCCTGAGCACTACTGCTGTGGGACTGAAGGGTCCTAAGTACACCCTCTTTCCATCCCCAGCCTGATTCAACCCATTCTGTGCTATAGTTTTATGCTAATCTGTGGTTACCAATATGACTAGATTCTGACTGCCCTCCTATGCTGAGGGTATAATTGCAGTGCATAGGAGACCAAGTGCCAAAGGCCAGAGGCTAATCACTTCCTGGGTGGTCCATTATAGGAGATTAAAGTCCAGAAATGCCATATTAGATCTTTCAGACAACTCCAAAGGATTCCAGTCAACATGCTAATCCATGGACTCTCCCTTCCTTTGTGTGGTCTTCCCTCCGATACGATAAATTACTTTTCTTCCTAGTTGTTCCTTACTTAGAGATTTAAGAGTTGTTATTGGAGGCCCTTTTTAGTTATATGTTGTAACTTGTTCATACCCACCATGACCCTTGAATTTCCCTGTAGTGATCTCTGGGGTGGGGAGGGCGGGGCATTGAAGTTCCAGATCTCATTGCTATATTACAATATTGGAAAAATATTAGTATTAAAAGAGGACCTTTGCTTTTGTGGGAAATTTGAGTTGTTAAAGAATTTTGCAACTTCCCAAAAGCAATGCAGTCGATTTATATTGTCCATGTCACCTCTGATTCCAGGCTTGAAAGCTGATTCATATAAGTATTATTTTTTGATAAGGAAAAAATTTTTTACTAAATACCATATGTATTGTCATATTCCATAATAAGAAATACACAAATACTAACAATTCTTAAACAGATCTGTGATTTCATGTTATTGTTCAGTCATTTCAGTTGTGACTGATTCTTCGTGACCCCATTTGGGATGTTCTTGGCAGAGATACTGGAGTGGTTTGCCATTTCCTTCTCCAGCTCATTTTATAGATGGAGAAATTGAGGCAAACAAGAATAAGTGATTTGTCCAAGGTCACACAACTAGGAAGTGTCCAATGATGGATTTGAACTCATGAAGATGAGTCTTCCTGACTCCAGACCTTGAACTCCAATGTCATGCCTTCCAACAAATCAGATCACAACCTATATATCCCTGTTTAATTATTGCCCATCTTCCCCCATAAATTCACCACAAGTATTCATCCATTGTCTATGGTATGTATATATGTATGTGGGTTTATATATGGGGAAGGAGGTTTTTCCTCATTTTCTCTTAATAAATCTATAATATAAATAAAAGCTCCAAGCAACAGAGGTCTCTGGGATTCAGTATTAAAAGATGAGGAAGTCACAAGATCAGATATTTGCCATAACTAGATTCAAAAACTGCTTAATAAGGCAATAATGAGACCACTATGGTAAGGATTCAGGAAAAAGATAGAAACAATTATTCAGAGAGTAAATAATATAAGATAGTGACCAGGATAGTAATTGATCTGTCAGGGCAATCTAGCCAGTACAGAGGTAATAAGAGTAGAAATCATAGAACCATGATTTTGAGGAGAGGATTCTGGGAAGGTGGCAGCATGGGTCAGAAAATCCCAACCTCTAAGATTTCCCCCCACAAAAGAGATAAAACAGCATCTTAGGGAGAACAAAGTGCAGGTAAAAATTAATAAGAATAGGAGCACAAAAGGGGTCTTACTGGGACAATTTGAGAAGATCAGAATAAAAATCCCAGGAGGAGGTTTGGTCCTAGTAAAGAATAAACACCACCAGGCTAGGGATCACTTTAACAACAACCAGCAAGCCCTAGGATTAGTTAGTTTGAGGGGTTGTGTTGGCCCCAGCAACAGGAATTTCCCCATCCCCCCCCTCCACAGTGAGGGGATTTGGGTGTCTGAGCTGGGGATGATGGAGAGAAGCTCTGCTGACAAGGAACACCAGACCCAGTTGTGCTGTGGAGAGCAGCTGGGGTCATAAGGAACCAGCCTGGTGAGTGAAGAAGCAGTGGGGCAGAAAGCTCCTGGCTGTGGGCACTTACAGGAGGTTAGAGGTTTGGCTTTAGTTCAAGGCTAGAGGGGTGAACTGAAGATTGTGAAAGAGGCACAATCCTCCATACCCCAGGGCTAGAAATGATAACAAGAATTAAGCTATTGCCACAAAAAAAGTGCATGGGCAAAGGAGAAAGAATCCATCCAAGGAAAGCATTTGTGGGAATAGAGATGACCAGGTTCATTGTCAGAAGAGGATATTGAAGCAAAAAAAAACAAACCTTCTATCCCAAAGAGTAATGTCAAATGGTCACCTGCACAAAAAGAATTAATAGATGTTAAAAATATTTTAAAAATCAAATGACAGAGATGGAGGAAAAACAAAACAAAACAAAAAGATAAAAAAACCAAGAAGATTATGAAAGGAAAGTCAACAAATTAGAAAAGGAGATCCAGAATATTAAGGAAGAAAATGACACCTTGAAAATCAGGATTGGGCAAGGCAAAGCCAGTGAAATTATAAGAGATCAAGAAATAATTAAACAAAATATGAATAATGAAAAAGTAGAAGAGAAAGTGAAATGTCTTATAAGGAAAACAACAGATTTGGAGAATAGATCAAGAAGAGAAAACATAAACATAATCTAATTAAGTGAAAGCTATGATAAAAAATAATCTTGATCCAATAATACAAGAAATGATTAAAGAAAATTGTCGGTGAGTAAAGCGCCGGCCCTGGAGTTGGGAGGACCCAAGTTCGGTTCCAGCCTGAGACGCTTAACACCCACACAAAAATACTAGCCGTGTAACCTTGGGCAAGTTACTTAACCCCAGTTGCCCTCCAAAAAGGCAAAAAAAAATTTGTCGTGAAACAAGGGGGGAATGTAAAAATAAAAAAAAAAATCCATCAATCACCACTTAAAAGAGATCTCATGAGGAAAACTCATAGGAATATTAAAATCAAGTTCTGAAACCCCCAGCTAAAGGATAAACTATTAAAGCCCACAAGAATAAACCATTTAAATATGTTGGTGCCACAAATAGAATCACACAAGACCTAGCAGTGGAGACATAAAAGACTGCAGGTCTTAGAACACTATATATCAAAGAGCCAAAGAACTAAGGCTGAAAATATACCCAGCAAAGTTAAGCATAATCCTGAATGAAAAAAAAAAAACCCAGACATTTGATCAACTGTCAGACTTTCAAGACTTTGTTAAAAAAAAAAAACCTGAAATTAACAGAAGATTTGATATACAAGAGCCAAGAGAAACATAGGATACATACCAAAGACTGATTATAAGGGATTCAATAAGAACAGACCATTTACTTTTTATATATGTAAAATGTATGTCTAAGATTCTTATTAATAATTAGATAGTTCATAATAAAGATTGGGGTAAATCTGAGTATGATATGTACTTGAAAAGTAAAACCATTTAGGAACAACTAAAAATTAGTAATAGTAATATTTAGTAATATTAGTATAGCAATCATTTATATAGATGAGGTTCAAGAGGAAGAATTGAGACAAAAGAATTAGATGAGGGAAGAGGGCTGGTAGTTCTGGTAACCTACTTTCATCAGGAGTGGATTTAAGAAGGGGCAATATGTAGATAGATAGACAGATAGATAGATAGATGATAGATAGATAGATAGATAGATATATAGATAGATAGATAGATAGATATAGAATTTAAAGAGTACCAAAGTCTTCTAAATTCAGAAGAAATAAAATGGTAGGGGCATAGGGAGGGAGGAGAGGATAAGAGAGGGCTCTTTAGAGGAGAGTGTGAGGGAATAGGTAAAAGAAGGGTATAGAATGGTGTTTAGATCAATAGGGATGGGAGGATAAGGGAGGAATCTCTAGAGAAGAGGGTGATGGAATAGGTTATAGGGGGCTATAGAAAGTTGTTTAGATTTATGGAAAGGGGAGGATAGGGAGATGGGTCCTTGGAGGAGGGTAGGCAAGTAACAGTAGGGTAAGGTAACAGGTAGAAGTAAAGCAGAGAAAGCAGAAGGGATAGTAAACAAGAGATTTGCACAAACATAAAAACAGATCAGGAGCAGATTGTGTTTGGGAAAGCATATATCTATATATGTATGTGTCTATGCTATAGAGAAATTTATCTCACTTAATTTTAACCTTCTGGAGGGAAGGGGAAAAAAAGACAAAGTAGAAAAGTAAAGTTGGTAGGAAGTCAGATTTCAGTGCTGTGATCTATAACATGAGAGGCCTGCATTTACCTCTGTGATAAACTTTCTCAAGATCCCCTTGCCCAACAAATCATTCTAATTGGGTATGGCAGAGGCAAAAGAAACAGTCTTAGTCACAATGACCCTAAAAAGCTATCTAATCCAATCTTGAATTGAACTAGTAAAGCTTTTTCAGCATCATCTCAGACAAAAGACATTAAGCCTCGGTATAAACTTTTCTGGTAATAGCTCATTACTTCATGAGGTGATGCAGTTCACTATGGGACATCAATTGTAGGAAAGTTTTTTTTCATAAAAAAGATTTAATACAAATATAATATATTTAATACAATAAGAAACATTAATTAACCTATGGAATTGTGTATAACCTTGGTAATAGCTAAAATTTTCAATGGGCTATGCCAGGGATGGGGAACTATAGTCTCAAGGACCTATGTGACCATCTAGGTACTCAACGGAGGCCCTCTGAATCCAAACTTCACAGAACAAACCCTTTTATTAAGGATATGCTCTTCAGATTAACACCGACATGAGCATCTGAGACGCTCTAACTAAGCAAATATCCTCTTTCAATTAATGATACTGAATGTCATTTTTGTGGGCAGCCTTACTTTTTTTTTCCTCCATGTAATTTTGCTTTTGTGCAGATGTCCTCAAAATGATCAGTTTGAGAGACAGAAGAAATAAGAGTCAGAAAATTAGGAAAATATTGAGTAATGGAAGCCAACACGTGAGGAAACTAAAAGCTAAGTGAAGTCAGCTTGACCAGATGCCTTGGAAAGCTCAAGGGGAATAGGGAAAGAGAGGATGTCATTGGATTTGGGAAGATGAGAATTATGAACTTTGAGAATGCATTTTTCTTGCAAAATGGGAATAGAAACTAGATAGCAGGAGCTTGAAAAAAGATATGGGAGACAGCAAGTATAAACTAGTTACCTGAGAAGTCTGAAAGTATAGCTATGGAAATATGATATTAGTAAGAAGAGACAACAATGTCAAGCTAAGGTATATTTCAAGATGCAAAGACTTGTGTAGGTTTGAAGGTGAAGGGAAAATAGACTGAGAAAAGTATGAAGTTCAAGATATTGAAAAGAAAGAGAATGATCATAAAAGAAAAGTTCCTCAGGAGTAGCAGGGGTCAGATAATGGGAAACCTATACTTTCTTTTTTTTCCTGAATAGTATTTTATTTTTTTCCAATTACATGTAAAAATAGTTTTCAAAATTCATTTTTGTAAAAGTTTGAGTTTTAAATTTTTTCCCCTCCTTCTCTTCCTTGTCCCATCTCCAAAACAGCAAGCAACCTGTTACAGGTTATTCCTGTACAACTGCAGCCCCAGCCAGAGCAAACCAGGAGTTTGCCTTGGTTGCCACTGACTCCACAGTGCCAGCAGCATCTCCTGCTGCTTCCAGGGTTCTCAGCCCACTGACAGTAGGAGGGTCAAACAACAGGTCAGAAGGAGATGACAGGTATCTTTTTGCTAGCACTGAGGCAGGACTCTATCGCTTTGCCCATACTCAGATCCTGGTCACTGTCCTGGATGGAACTCTCAGGGCAAGGAGGAACACTAGCACACCAAACTTGTGGCTGCAGTGGAGGAAGAACATTCCTCACAGTTCTAAGACAGAAAAGAGTGCTTGTGGGGCAGCCAGGTAGCACAGCGAGTGGGAGCACCGGATCCAGTGTCAGGATAACCTGGGGATAGAATCCGGGCTCAGACACTCAGCACCCACCCAGAAAGACCTGGCCGTGTAACCTTGAGCAAGTTACTTAACCCCAATTGCTAAAAAAAATAAAAAAAAGAAAAAGAAAAGAATGATTGTGGGCACTCGCAGACCAGAGCACGGGCCAGGTGAGAAGTAAACACCTCTCCTTAGATCATATCACCTTTGAAGAACTGAAAACTTACAGGTCCTTTGAAGTATCTCTGAAAACAGTTGCACAAAATACATGAATCTTGGAACAATGAGCCCTAGAGTTAAAAGTCAAGTAATAGGCTGGGGATATGAGCAAACAATAGAAAAAATTATGACCACAGAAAGTTACTGTGGTGACAAAGGAGATCAAAATACATACACAGAAGTAGATTGAGTTCTCAGACCTTGTATGTGTCTCTCTATTGATTTCACAGCCAGATAGTGAATTGATGAGGGTGCTGGCGATATCTATAGATGTTGTCTTAGCTCTGTTAAGCTTAGTCTTCCCAGAAACAGAAACCGCAAAGGACTTGAGATGGACTGGACATTGTGACCATCAATATGGAACTGGATAAGGAGCTGGATGAGGAGCTGAGAGCTGCCTACCTTTGAATCCAGGTGACAGTTGGGTAGATTCAGGCAGGAACTGGACCCCTGGAAAAGGAACCATGGAATCTTAGAACCAGACTCATGTCAAGATAAAAAAGACCTCTCCTTAGGTACTTGATGCTGACTGAGAAGATCATGATTTCCTGTGGCCTAGGGATGGAGAACTTTGATCTTTGTACTTTGTGTCCTTAAGGAGACTTGCTCCTGAAGGATGATTGATTTAAGGATGATTGGAAACTAATTTCAAATCAAGAAGAAAGAAGACTTTTTGACTGAAAGATTAAAGCAGTGTGACCTAGGGGTGGAGAACTTTTGTACTTTGTGTCGCTTAAGAAGGTTTGCTCCTGAAGGATGACTGAGTTAAGGACTTACTGAATGCTATCTTTTGCTTAACACTATTTGGTGAAAAATATGTGGCCTCTTTAGTGATAACTTCTTATGTTATAACATTGTAAATGTTTCTGTGAATGTTTTGCTTTAATTTACTCCTGAATAGAGTCCACTATGCTATTTAATCAGAACCTTAAAGCTGTCCACAGCAGCAGGCCTCTGTAAAG
Source organism: Petaurus breviceps papuanus (assembly GCF_028583685.1). Taxonomy (NCBI): domain Eukaryota; kingdom Metazoa; phylum Chordata; class Mammalia; order Diprotodontia; family Petauridae; genus Petaurus; species Petaurus breviceps. The sequence continues at coordinate 5,504,956 of NW_027187325.1, read as the reverse complement.
CTGCTCGTGCTTGGCTTTACATTCTTTCAAAATTAGAATGGAGCAAATAGAAGCAATGGTTTTATGAGAAATCAAAAAATTATAAAACAAGACCAAAAGAATGAAAAAATAGAAGACAATATGAAATATATCATTGGAAAAAAAACTGACTTGGAAAATAGTTCCAGGAGAGAGAATTTAAAAATTATTGGACTACCTGAAAGTCCTGATCCAAAAAAGAGCCTAGCCATCATCTTTCAAGAAATTTTCAAGGAAAATTGCGCTGATATTCTAACAACAGAGGGGAAAATAGAAATGGAAAAAATTCATTTCCTGAAAGAAATGTTGAAAACAATACTTCTAGGAATATTGTAGCCAAATTCCAGCATTCCCGGGTTAAGGAGAAAATATTGCAAACATCCAGAAAGAAACTATTCAGGTAATGTGGAAACACAATTAGGATAACAAAAGATTTAGCAGCTTCTACATTAAGGGATAAGAGGACCTTGAATATGATATTCTAGAGGTCAAAGGACCTAGAATTAAAACCAAAAATCACTTCTCCAGCAAAACTGAGTATAATATTTCAAGGGAAAAATGGACATTCAATGAAATAGTGGACTTTCAAACATTCTTTTTTTTTTTTTATTAAGCAATCAGGGTTAAGTAACTTGCTCAAGGTTACACGGCCAGTTATTTCTGGGTGTGGTGCTGAGTGTCTGAGCCCGGGATTCGATCTCCAGGTCGTCCCAACACTGGAGCCGGTGCTTTTACTAGCTGAGCCACCTGGCTGCCCCGACTTTCAAACATTCTTGATGAAAAGACCATAGCTAAATAGAAAATCTAACTTTCAAATACAAGATTCAAGAGAAGCATGAAAAGGTAAACAGAAAAGTGATATCATAAGGTACTTATTAAAGTTGAACTGTTTACATTCCTACATGGAAAGATGATCTTTGTAACTCATGAGACTTTTCTCAGTATTAAGGTAGTTGGAGGGAATACACATATATACATATATGTATACATTTTTATATGTGAGTGTATGTATATGTATGTATACACACACATATATACATGTAGAGGACCACATGCCAGTGGGGCTCTGACCCTGATGGCTGTATAAGCCCTCTCAGCATAAGACCCTGCTACCAGGCTCAGATTGGCTCCCCATTCCCCAGGAAGGCTCACAAGCATGAGCATCACATCCTTGTGTGAAGTTTGGTATACACTCCCAGCCTCGGAACAAGGATGCTCACAGTGTTCTCAGGGGAAGCTATCACAATTTTGCAATGTAATACTAACTAGAAACCTTGGAATAACTCCATCCTGTTCTTGGGAGGTTTGGAACATCCTGCCTAGTACGTGCACCCTGATAACAAGGATAGAGTACACGGCTGTCACATAAAAGGCAAATGGGAACTGGGGCAATGGTGTAATGCAAAGCAAACCCTTTTGAGGTGGGAGACCATCAGAGGAGAGAATAGAATAAATGGGGGGGGCAGGATGGGATGGAGGGAAATATAGTTTTTTTACATTATTACTATTACGGAAGAGTTTTGCATGACTACACATGTGTAACACATTAAATTGCTTGCCTTATCAATGAGGGTGGGTGGGGATGGAGAAAATGGAGAGAATGTGGAACTCAAAGTTTTAAAAACAGATGTTAAAATTGTTTTTATATGTAATTGGGAAATAAGTTATATGGGCAATGGGTTCCAGAAAGCTTGCCCTACAGGAAAATAGAAGGGAAGGGAATAAGAGAAGGGGGTAGGGTGACAGAAGGGAGGGCAAATTGTGGGAAGGGCTAACTAGAATACACGTTGTCTTGAGGAGGGGGTAGGAGAGAGATGGGGAGAAAACTTGGAAATCAAAATCTTGTGGAAATGAATATTTAAAACTAAAAAAATATTTCTTAAAAAATAAATGAATGGAGATCACCAGCAGATGTGGAGGTTTCCAGAATTATCAACCCATAGACGCTAAGGACAAAGTTAGAGGTCAGTGCAGTTTGGACTTTGGGACCTGGGACTTCAGGAGTGTGATCTGACCCCAGGGGTGAGAAGAGGCTGAGGCACCGTGACCATGCAGTCGCCACCTCGTGGTTGCTTCAGAGATCCTGGTCTGCAGATTTTAGGTGGACCAAGCAACCAGTCTGAGGATTAATTGCTTTTGCTTTAACCTGCTTGGATCTGGATTGCTGTCTAGGATGGAGGTCTTGGGGTGCATGAGCAGCCTGCAAGAGCATGTGGAGGCTTCAGAGAGGGCACCCAATTAATACCTCCAGTAGCTGTGAAAACCCCAGCATTTGGGATAAAGCTCCCATTCCTGTAGCAGAGCTCTACTGTGTCAAATGGCTCAAAAGTCAAGTAATTGAGTGGCAATATGAGCAAGCAAAGGAAACAATGCAAAGAGAGCAACCCAACTTTACACTCCTATTTTGGGGACAAAAAAGATCAAAGCATGGAACAGGAGGAAGACAGCGAAGTCAGGATTCCTGCACCAAAAGCTTCCAAGAAAGATATGAGCTGGTTACAGGCAATAGAGGAGCTTAAAAAGGATTTTGAAAATCAAATAAGAGAAGTGGAGGAAAAATTGGGAAGAGAAATGAAAACGATGCCAAGAAATTATGAAATGAGAGTCAACAACCTTGCTGAAGAAAATAACACCTTAAAAATAGACTAACTCAGATGCCAAAAGAGGCTCAAAAAGGCAATGAGGAGAAGAATGCCTTAAAAACCAAAGTTGAGAGACGTAAAAAGAATCTTAAAGCTCACTGAAGAGAATCATTCCATCAGAATTAGATTGGAGCAAGTGGAAGCTAGTGACTTTATGAGAAATCAAAATACTATTAAACAGATTCAAACAAATGAAAAAAAAACAGAAGGTAATTTGAAATATCTCATTGGAAAAACCACTGGCTTGGAAAATAGATCCAGGAGAGAGAATTTAAAAATTACTGAACTGCCTGACAGCCATGATCAAAAAAAGAACCTAGAAATCATCCTTCAAGAAATTTTCAAGGAAAATTATCCTGATGTTTTAGAACCAGAGGGCAAAATAGAGGTTGAAAGAGTCCACTGATCACCTCCTAAAAAAAATCCCCAAAAGAAAATTCCTAGGAATATTATAGCCAGGTTGCAGAGGACCCAGATCAAGGAGAAAATATTACAAGCAGTCAGGAAAAAACAATTTCAACATTGTGGAAAGACAATCAGGATAACTCAGGACCTGGCAGCTTCTACATTAAAGGATTGAAGGGCTTGGAATATGATATTCTGGAGGTCAAAGGATCTGGGATCAAAACCAAGAATCACCTACCCAGCAAAACTGAGTATCAAGTTCCAGGGGAAAATATGGTCATTCAGTGGAAGAGAGGACTTTCAAACATTCTTGATGAAAAAACCAGAGTTGAATAGAAAATTTGACATTCAGATTCAAGAAATAAGAGAATCTTGAAAAGGTAAATAGGGAAAAGAAATCATGAGGAAGTTATCAAATTTGAACTACTTATATTCCTACATGCAAAAACTATAATTGTAACTTATGAAACTTTTCTGACTATGACAATAGTTGAAGGGAATAGAAATGTGTATATATATATACATGTTTGTACATATGTATGTATATGTGTGTATGTTATATATGCACATATATGTGTCTATATAGGAGGGTATATGAGCATATGAATACATATGTGAATATGTGTGTATATATGTCTACAGGTATACATAAACAGAGGGAACAGGACCAATTGAATAGGAAGTGATGATACTTAAAAGGTGAAATTAAGAGGTGAGAGAGGAATATAATGAGAGGAGATGGTAAGAAACAGAATGGGGTAAATTATCTCCTATAGAAGAGGTAAGGGAAGCCTGTTACAATGGAGGGGAAAACAGGAAGACAAAAGGGAATGAGTCAAACTATTCTCATTGAATTTGGCTTAGGGAGGGAATGATATACATACTAAATAGGGTATCTCACCCTACAGAAGACTAGAGAGAAAGGAGAAGAGAGGGGGGATAATGGAAGGGAGGGCAGGCTGGGGATAGAGGGAAGTTGGAAGCACCCACTTTTGAAAAGGGACAGGATCAAAGTAGAGAATAGAACAAGTGGGGGTGGCACAGGATAGAGTGAAATATAGTCATTCTTTCACAATATATCCACTATGGAAATGTTTTTCATAGCTACACATGTAAAACCTATATTGAATTGCTTATCTTTCTGGTGAGGGTGGGTGACGAGGGAGGTAGGGAAAGAATCTGGAATGCAAAGTTTTAAAATCAAATGTTTAAAAATATATATGCATATTATTATTATTATTATTATTATTTTACATGTAACTGGGAAATGAGATATACAGGCAGTGGAGCATAAAGATCCACCATACCCTACTGGAAAGTCGAAGGGGGAATGGGGGAAGATATGGGAGAGAGAAGATTGTGGAGGGGATATTCAGTGAGAACGCTGTTTTGGGGTGGAGGGCAGGGAAAATTGGGGAGAAAATTTGTAATTCATAATATTATGGATATGAATTATGAAAACTAAAAAATTTAAAAGGGAAAAAAATAAAAATAAATGAATGAATGAAAGAATGAATGAATGAATGAATGATGAGGATGAGCTTAGAAAAACCTGGAAAAACTTACATAGGCTGATACAAAGTGAAATGTCCTATGTATACAGTAACAGCATTATTGTAGGACAAGAAAAACTGGCTGTGAGTGACTTGGTTTTCTCAGTAATGAATGCAATGATCCAGGACAACTCTGAAGGACTCATGATAAAAATGCTATCCATCCCCAGAGAAAGAAGTGATGATGCCTGAATACAGTTTGAAGCATACTTTTTTTTACACTTTATTTTCTTTGAGGGTTTTTTTTTGGGGGGGGAGGGGTTGTTTTTGTATTTTTGGTCTATGTTTTCTTTTACAATGTGACTGTTGACAAATGTTTTGTATCACTACACATGTATAAACTATATCAAATTGTTTGCTTTCTCAATGTGGGGAGTGGGGGAATAGTAAGTGAGGAAGAAAGATTTTGGAACTCAAAGTTTTAAAAATTAATGATATTATTGTTTTACATGTAACTGGGGAAAATAATATACTAAACAGAAAGAAAGGGAAAAGAAATGACCCTTCCCAACTCTATCTATTATAAATATGGTCTTGATAACTAAAACTCAGAGGGAAAAAAGTAGAGCAAGAAAACTATAGATCGATATGCCTAATGAACATCAACACAAAGAAAGGTATTAAATAAAATGTGACAAATATCTTACAACAATATATTAAAAAGATTATACATTATGATCAAGTATGATTTATGCAAGAAACACAAGATCAGTTCAATATATGAGAAAAATGTATAAACCTAATAAATCACATTAAAAACAAAAGTAGTAAAACCCATATGATTGATTATATAGTGAATGTTGAAAAAGCTTTTTTTCCCACAAAATCTAATATCAGTTTCTATTAAAATCCTTGAAAGAATAGAAATAGACATTTTCTTAAAATAGTAAATAATATCTATCTAAAACTAAGAGAAACTTTGAATGCAATGGAAAGAAGTTGGAGACATTTCCAGTAATATCAGGGGCAAAAAAAGGATGCCCATTATCACCAGTATCATTAAGCAGAGTGTTTGAAATGCTAGGTATATCAATAAGAAGAAAAAGAAAAAAGAAGAAATAAACAGATACAGACAAAAGGGAATTTTTTTACAGATAATATGATAGTCTATATAGATGATCCTAAAGAGTTAATGAAGTGAATGAAATAATGTCAGCAATATTTTGTAATATAACATAAATTCACATAAATAATTGACATTTCTTTAAATTGCTACTAAAACCCAGTGGGAAGTTGAAGAAATAGAAAACCCCTGAAAAAATAATGTATAAAAATGTTTGTAATACTTCGAAATTTATCTACCAACACCTACATATGATACCTATATGAAGCTATCTCCAAAACATCTTTACAAAAATACAGATCTAAATAATCTGAGGAGCATTAATTACTCAAAGTTATGCCTGGTCAATTTAATAAAATCACAAAGCTACTAACATTAATTTAATCATTTAATTCCAAATGATTATTTTACAGAGCTAAAAAAAAACATAATGACCTTAATCTTGATAAACAAATGACCAATATCAAGGGAAATATGGGAAAAAAAAAACTAGAAGAAGGGGACCTACCTATATCATATCTCAAGCTATACAAAAAAAGCAGTTATCAAAATTAAATACAAAAGTGAAGTAATTAAACGAAGAATCTAGTTACTGGGCTAAGGACTCAATTGATGAGGAAAAAATATTGGTAAAATTATTAAGCAGTCTTACAAATGTTAGGTATATACCAACTTCTCACACTCAATAATAAGATAATCTCCAGATCTGTACAAGATTTCCACATAGAGTAATACTGATGGCAGTGAACAAGGTACTAACTTTTTCCCACCAAAACCTTTTCTACAACAACCTAGGAAACATGTGAAATGGAATTCTGGGGGGGGGGGAACCAAGAAAAACTCAGTTACCCATTTTTCTAGCCCAGGGAAGCTTAGAAAGATAGGCAGAGAGGTCTGTGGATACCGGGGTGGGTACCGACCAGGAGTACATAACACTCCCAGAAAGAGCACCAGGGTGTGGTATTAGTATTAGCATCTCTGTTGTACAGAGAAAGAAATGAAAACTCAGGTGAAATATCCTGTCCATCTGGGAAGTATAAGGAACAGGAGTCAAATTTGATTGTCTTGACTCTAGGCCTCAAATTCTCTCTACTGTGCCATGACTTGTTTTGTATTTATCTATGAATAACCTTCTTTGAGCCTTCTTTAAACCATATTTTTGTAAGCTTTCAAAAATTTTAGAAGTGATAATTGTTTGTGTCAATGAAATATATAGGTGGTACAATGATTCACAGGAAGAAAGAGAACTTGTTTGTAAATTATGAATAGTTAGGGATAGATGATATATTTTTAAGTGAATTTATTCATTTTAAATGACCTTTCAGAATGATTTTAAAATGGGACAAATAGAAAAGAAAAAGATCAGAGGAGAGACTCAAAGCTCCAGATACTTAAATAGCCATAATTTTTAAAAATGTTATTCCTGCCAACAGCGAAGATCATAACTCTTCCATACTTCTTTATCCTGTGCAATTCTTGTCTCTATGTTTTCCCCAAGGGATCCACCCAATATTCTGCTTTGACCATATATAAATACCAGTGGAGTACCTGGGCTTTCTAGAGCACAGGAAGAATGAATCTTAAAGTCATAGATCTAGAATTGAAAGAACCTCAGAAAACACATAATTCGTCCCACTGACTTCACTGGTAGGAAACTAAAGCTAGGGAAGGAAGTGTGCTGGTAAATATTCACCACCCAGGGAATTTTCTAGGGAAAAAATAATATGACAGGATACACTTTAAAGTTTAATTTCCTTTATTAACATTTTCTCCATCACTGTCTAAAGTTAAGACAATCAACAAAACAATAAATCAAGCCCTGTGTTTTGTTTCATTTTTTTGCACATGTGGTCATTCCTAAGGTATAAAAGCTCACACTGGAAATTTAACAAGTATAACCCTCCCTAAGACCCAGAGAGGTTAATTGTTTTGCCCAATAGTGCACAACAAATACACATCTGAGATAGGACTTAGATTCAGGTCTTCTGACTGGGGCATTTAGGTGGTGTAGAGTGAATAGAGCACCAGGCCTGAAGTCAAGAAGATTTGAGTTCAAGCCCTGCCACAGACATTTACTAGCTGTGTGACTTTGGGGAAGTAACTTAACCTCTATTGCCTCAGTTCCTCACCTATAAAATAGGGATATTTTAGCGAAAGAAATAGCAAATCATTCAAGCATCTTTGTCAAGAAAACCCCATGATCTTTGTCCATAGGGGTCACATAGAGCTGGATCCAGCTCAACAGCAATTTCTGACTCTGGGTCCAAGTCTCTTTCCAATGGACCACTCTGAATGAGATATATCAAAGGGTCTTTTCTTTTTTCTTTTGAGGGTATGAGGTATGCCCCTGTGCTTTCCCTATATAAGGGACACTATGTGGAAACTGTCACTGCAGACCCTCAAAATCATTTGTAACTTCTAGCCTTATAAATTTACTTTGGGGCCTAAGAGGTTGAAACTATGATACTCCTGTGATCACAAAGCAAATATGATTCAAAAGTAGAACTTAGGATCATAGGTGTAGAAGCAGAAGGCACCATATAGTTTATCTAATCCAACCTTTTCATTTGAAGATGAAAAAAGAAGATAAATGCGACAGCAAAATTTAATAATTTGTCTGATAAGATAAAAAGTAAATGGCAAGGCTGGGAATCAACAGCGCAGCACAGAGGCAGGCCAGCATGTGACCAGTGCAGTGCACAGAGGCAGGCCAGGCGGAGGCCTGACCAACGAGGGGGGCAAGTCATCCCACCAACCACAAGGGCCACTACCAGGCCTTTCACCAAACGGCTGGGACTGGAAAGAGTAAGGTAAGAACCAAATGCAGGAGCCCTTGTCCAGGACAGCAAATACTCCTGGGACTAACACTCCATAGCCCAGAAATTAAAAAAAAAAAAAAAGCTCCTCTCAGGACCTACAAGGACCAGGATTGAAGAGTGAACCCCACAGGCTCCAACCCCTCCCAACCCTGAAAACATAGTAACTATTGCCCCAGGGCAAAACCCTCAATAGTAAAGGCTTGGGAACCCTAGAGGAAGGGTGTGGCTAGGACCCTGCCCCAAAATGGGTAGAGAGCAGACTACAAAGATTCTGGAGTCCTATTATCCTCAGAGGCAGGAGCCAGACTCAGAGGGAGACAATGTTGACTCCACAGGGAATGGGTCCCAAGCACAGAAGGCTCTCCCTGGATGAGATTAAAAGGAACTTTGCAAACCAAATGAGAGAGATAGAAGACAAAATGAATAATTCTTTTAAAATCAAAATTGCAAAATTAGAAAAACATTATAATGAAGAAAACAGCTCCTTAAAAAACAAAGAGTGTGATATGGATAAGGAGCTCCAAAAAATAACTGAGGAAAATGGTTTGCTAAAAACTAGAATCAACCAAATTGAAGCAAATAACACTATGAGGAGCCAAGAATGAGTCAAACAAAACAACAAGAATGAAAAATTAGAAAAAGAGGTAAAATATATCAATGAAAAAATAACTGACCTGGAAAACACATCCGGGAAAGATAATCTGAGAATCATAGGCCTACCAGAAAATCATGATGAAAAAATGAGCCTGGACAACATTCTCCAAGAGTTCATCAAGGAAAACTGCCCTGAGATACTAGAACCTGAGGGTAAAATAGAAATTGAGAGAATCCACCAGACACCTCCTGAAAGAGATCCCAAACTGAAAAGTCCTTGAAATGTTGTAGCCAAACTCAAGAACTTCCAGGTAAAAGAGAAAATACTTCAAGAAGGCCAGAAATAAACAATTCAAATATCAAGGAACCACAGTAAGGATCGCACAGGATTTGGCAGCCTCTACACTGAATTTTGGAGGCAGTGGAATACAATGTTCCGGAAGGCAAAAGAGCTTGGATTACAACCAAGGATCACATACTCAGGGAGACTGAGCATATTCCTTGAGGCAAAGAGATGGTAATTCAATTATATAACCAATTTTCAGAACTTTCTGATGAAAAAGCCAGAGCTCAATGGACAATTCAACCTCCAATTATAAGACACAAGAGAGACATAGAAAAGTAAACAAGGAATATGCACACACACACACACACACACACACACACACACACACCCTGTTATTCAATAAGAGCAAACTTTTTATAGACAAGTAGAGGGAATGAGTATAAATCACACAAAATGACAATTTAAAAAATCTTATTAAGGGCTACAAAGGGACTACAATGGAAGAAGAGGAATGAATGAAGTGAAAAAGGATAAATTATGCCACATCAAGAGGCATAAAAACAATATAGCAGAGGAAAAGAAGGGAAGGAAATGAGTATTATATGAGTTTTCCTTCATTGGTTCTGGTGCAAGGAGGGAATAACACAACCAGTTAAGCATAGAATTCTATGGAGAAGAGATGCAAAACATATCATATTAGAGGGAAAGAGGGGAGGGAGAGGAGATTCGCATGAGATTTGTTCCTGTCACTCTTGGAGTGAAGAAGAAATAACATACTTCATTAAGTATAAAAATATCCTACAGGAAGTAGGAAGGGGAAAGGCCTACAAAAGGGGCGGGGTTAGTAGGGAGGGAAGAAGTAAGGGGAAAGGGGAGAAAAAGGGAGGGGGGCTGATAAGGGAATACTGAGGGAAGCGGTGGTCAAAAGGAAAACTATTAAGCAGGGGAAGGGAGAAAGGGAAAAAAATGTAAGCATTAACAGGGGAGGGAATAGGTTGGAGGGAAAGAAACAGATAATAATCATAATTGTGAATGGGAATGGAATGAACTTTCCCATAAAAGAGAGGTGGATAGCAGAAAATAATAAAAACCATAATCCTACAATATACTGTTTACAAGAAACACATCTGAAACAAAGGGATACACACAGGATAAAGGTAAAACGCTGGAGTAAAATATATCATGCCTCAGCTAAAGTGAAAAAAGCAGGGGTGGCAATCCTTATCTCAGATAAAGCAAAAGCAAAAATTGATCTAATTAAAAGAGATAAGGAAGGAAACTATATCCTGCTAAAAGGCACCATCAAGAATGAAGCAATATGATTACTTAACATATATGCACCAAGTGGGATAGCATCCAAATTCCTAGAGGAGAAGGTAAGGGAATTAGAGGAAGAAATAGATAGCAAAATATACTAGTGGGGGACCTTAATATGCCCCTCTCTGAACTTGATAAATCCAACCTCAAAATAAAAAAAGAAAGAAGTTAAGGAGGTGAATAGAATTTTAGAGAGGGTAGGTATGACAGATCTCTGGAGAAAACTGAATGGGGATAAAAGGAATAAACCTTCTCAGCGGTATATGGCACATATACAAAAATTGACCATGGACTAGGACATAAAAACCTCACAATCCAGTGCAGAAAGGCAGAAATAATAAATGCATAATTTTGAGACCATGATGCAATAAAAATCATATGCAATAAGGGGCCATGGAAAGACAGACTACAAACTAATTGAAAACTAAATAATTTAATCCTAAAGAATAAGTAGGTCAAACAAGAAAACATAGAAAGAATCAGTATTTTCATTCAAGAGAATGACAATGAGACAACATCCTAAAATTTGTGGGATGCAGAAAGGCATTTCTTAGGGGAAGTTTTATATCCCTGAGTGCATACATGAATAAATTAGAGAAAAGGCAGGTCAATGAATTGGGCATACAATTGAAAAAGCTAGAAAACAAATTGAAAATCCCCAATTAAGTACTAAATTAGAAATACTGAAAACCAAAGGAGAGATTAATAAAACTGAAATGAAGAAAACTACTGAATTAATAAATAAAACTAAGAGCTGGTCTTATGAAAAAAACAATAAAATTGATAGACCCTTAGTCAATATGATAAAAAAAGAAGAAAACCAAATTATGAGTATCAAAAATGAAAAGGATGAAACTACCAGCAACGAAGAGGAAATTAAAACAATAATTAGGAAGTATTTTGCCCAGTTGTATGCACATAAATTTGAGAATCTTAGTGGAATGGATGGATAATTACAAAAATATAAGTTGCCCAGATTAACTGAAGAGGAAGTAAATTACTTAAATAACTCCATCTCAGAAAAATAAATCAAACAAGCCATCAGTGAACTTCCTAGGGAAAAAAAAATCTTCAGGGCCAGATGGATTTATTAGTGAATTCTATCAAATATTTAAAGAACAATTGATTCCAATACTCTACATACTATTTGGGAAAATTTGTGAAGAAGGAGTCCTACCAAATTCTTTTTGTGACACAAATATGGTACTGATACCTAAATCAGGAAGATATGGAACAGAGAAAGAAAATTATAGACCAATCTCCCTCATGAATATAGACACAAAAATTTTAAATAAAATATTAGCAAAAAGACTACAGCAACTCAACCCAAGAATAATACACTTTGATCAGGTAGGATTTATTCCAGGAATGCAAGGATTGTTTAATATTAGGAAAACCATCAGAATAATTGACCATATCAACAATAAAACTAGCAAAAACCATATGATTATCTCAATAGATGCAGGAAAGAATTTTGACAGAATCCATTCCTATTAAAAACATTAGAAAGTATAGAAATAAATGGAGCCATCCTTAAAATAATAGGTAGCATCTATTTAAAGCCATCAGCAAGTATTATATGTTATGAGGAGAATCTAGAAGCATTTCCAATAAGATCAGGGGTGAAACAAGGATGTCCACTATCACCCCTCTTATTCAATCTGGTACTAGAAATGTTAGTAGCAGCAATTAAAGAAGCAAAAGAAATCAAAGGAATCTAATCAGGCAAAGAAGAGACCAAGCTATCATTCTTTGCAGATGACATGATGATATACTTAGAGAATCCTAGAGAATCTAGTAAAAAACTACTTGAGACAAAAAATAAATTTTACAAAATTGCAGGATATAAAATAAACCCACATAAATTCTCAGCATTCCTGTGTATTTCTAATGAAATCTCTTGCTTTTGCAAGAGATGGAAAGAGAAATCCCATTTAAAGTTACTGTAGACATTATAAAATATTTGGGCATCTACCTGCCAAAACACACCCAGGACCTATATCAACAAAAATACAAAACACTTTCCACACAAATTAAGTCAGATCTAACGAATTGGAAAGACAGCAATTGCTTGTGGCTGGGCCAAGCTAATATAATAAAAATGACAATTTTACTTAAATTAAATTATATATTTAGTGCCATGCCAATCAGTTTACCAAAAAACTACCTTATAGAGCTAGAAAAAAGTAGTAACAAAATTCATTTGGAAGAACAAAAGGTCCAGAATATCAAGGGAATTAATGAAAAGAAATGCTAGGGAAGGTGGACTACCCATACCAGATTTCAATCTGTATTATAAAGCAGCAGTCCTCAAAACTACTTGGTACTGGGTGAGGAATAGAGTAGTGGATCAATGGAATAGATTGGGTACACAAGATTCAACAGTGGATGACTATAGTAATCTACTGTTTGATAAAACAAAAGACCCCAGTTTTTGGGATAAGAACTCATTATTTGACAAAAACTGCTGGGAAAACTGGAATATAGTATGGCAGAAACTGGACATAGACCATTATCTAACACCATATACCAAAATCAAGTATAAATGTGTGCATGATCTAGGAATAAAGGCTGATAATGTAAGCAATCTGGGAAATCAAGGAACAGTTTACCTGTCAGATTTGTGGAGAGGGGAAGACTTTATGACCCAACAAGAATTAGAGGGCATTATAAAATGCAAAATGGATAATTTTGATTATATTAAGTTGAAAAGCTTCTGTACAAACAAAGCCAATATAACCAGGATTAGGAGGGAAGTGGAAAATTGGGAAAGAATTTTTACAACCTATGTCACTGATAAAGGACTCATTTCTAAAATATACAGAGAATTGATTCAAATCTATAAAAATACAAGTCATTCTCCAATTGATAAATGATCAAAGATATGAACAGGCAGTTTTCAGAGAAAGAAATTAAACATATTTATAAGCATATGAAAAAATGCTCTAAATCACTATTGATTAGAGAAATGCAAATCAAAACAACTCTGGGGTACCACATCTCACCAGTCAGATTGGCTAAGATGACAAAACAGGAAAATGACAAATGCTGGAGAGGATGTGGACAAATTGGAACACTAATGGATTGGTGATGGAGTTGTGAACTGATTCAACAATTTTGTAGAACAATCTGGAATTATGCCCAAAGGGTATAAATAATTTCATAGCCTTTGACCCAGCAATACCACTTCTAGGGTTGATCCAAAGGGATCTAGGATCTAGAACCAAAGGGTTCTAGGATGATCCAAATGGATCATCAAAGTGGGAAAAAGACCCATATTTACAAAAATGTTTATAGCACCTCTTTTTTGTGGTAGCAAAGAATTGGAAATTAATGGGGTGCCCATCAATTGGGGAATGGCTGAACAAGTTGTGGTGTATGCATGTTATGGAATACTATTGTGCCATAAGAAACAAGGAGCAGATGAATTTCATATTTACCTGGAGAGGCTTATACGAACTGATGCTGAGTGAGAAAAGCAGAGCCATGAGTAATTTGTACATGATTACAGATACAACATATGTGTGATGACCAACTTTGATAAACAGGACTCTTCTAAGCAATCCAGAGGCATAAGTCAATCCCAAAAGACTCATAATGGAAAGATATGTTTACATCCAGAGAAAGAACTGAGTTTGAACCCAGACTGAAGCAAACTACCTGCTCTTTTTATTTTTCTCATTTGGTTTTGTTTCCTCTTTACCATTCTTCATTCCATCTGATACAATCCTTCTTTATAACCTGACTAATTTTCAGATTATTTTCAGATACTATACTTGATTGTATGCCGCCATGGGAGGGGGGTGGGAAGGACTGGTGGAAGGAGAGAAAATTTGAAACTCAAGGAATTGTGGTAATGAATCTTGTAAACTAAAAGTAAACAAATTAATAAAGATAAAAAAATAAGCAAATGGCAGAATTTGAAGTCAGATCCTGACTGAATCTAATGTCTTCTCTCTACACCATACTGACCCAAGTTTGCCTGACTCCAATGTCAGTCCCTCTATACACTTACTAATGAAAAAAAGAACTTAACAAATTCATAGATATGATCTCAATATATTATTTAAAATAATTATTGTAAAATATTAAAAAGAAAATTGAGTGCTCTTTTCTTGCTCTTCTCAGCTGTGTAATGGCAAAAAGACTGGATTTGGAGTCAATGTGTTTGGGTACAAATCCTGATTTTACTGCTTACTCTCTGTATGATCTTCATTAAGTTACTTAACTGCTCTAGGCCTCAGTTTCCACAGTTATAAAATGAAGAAACTGGACAAGAAGACATCTGATATCTTTTTTCCAATTCTTAATAATTGATTATGCAACCTATGCTCCATATTGTGACATATACTATCTGTATGATCTTGAGCAAAATATTTATCTCTCAGTGACTCAAGGGACATTACTTTCTAAGATTACAATTTGTCTATCAGTCACCAATATGCACTGTTACAGGGGATTTACTCATTGGGAATTCCTTATGCTATTTAAATCACTGTTCACCCTCTTTCCCCCAAAATGATATACATCTTTAATATTTTAATTAGGTATCATTTATTATCATCTGACTACCCAAGATGAAGTCTTAATGGTAGAACCTGAAAAAACTTATAGGACTTGGCCTGTGGCTTTGGCTACTTTTTAGTTATAGGAATGTCAGTGGCTAAAACCAACGAAGAAGATAATTAGTTCTTAAAAATAAGTTATTAACCAAACTCTTGATACCAGATATGAAAACCTTTGGGGGATAATGGGAAAAAAATAAAGGCAAAAACTAAGCAATGCTTATTTGATTTTGAGCATTTGTGTTTTAAAGAGGCATAAACCAATAGACACAAAGCAGTCATTTAAGTTAATGAGCCCTGCCAACAATGTGTTTGAATTTTAGAAGCTAAGCATGTTTTATTTAAACTCTATGAGCTCATTAGAGGAAAACCTAGTGAAAAAGAAGTCTGGAAAATCTGAATGGGCAAAGATCACACTCACACACACACACACACACACACATGCACACCCCTTGAAATTTAACTATTAAAACTGAGGAAATGAGGAAACAAATATTCAAACTTTCAATCATATTGATTTATCAAGCAATGCACATAAAATGCCTGACAAATAGGGAACTGTAACCTTCCTCAGCTTTGACACTGGCCCTTAATACAGAGGGAGATAGATTTTTATGCATTAAAAACAATGTCAATTAAAACCAATTAACTAAAAGAAAATGATTAGCTAAGACACAAGTTAGGTAATCTTATTTCTTATTGGAGGAAAGATTAAGAACTTGCTAAGTTGGGAAGGGAAGAGTAAGTAGGTACAATTCCCTGAAATCAGAAAAAAGAGATGTTCTATTCCCCCCAAATGTTTGTATTCAATCAAAGGAACATGGAAACAATAACTGATTGACCACTATGAGACCAGTAAGATCTACAATTGTAAGGAAACTCCTTGTATCAGTCTTTAGACCTAAATGAGTTTCTGGTCAGCATAACCTATGTTCTTAGTTAAGGGTCTCTAAGCAGCAGGGAGAAGTGGTCCAGTTTCTCAGTCATGCAGGGCCAGATTCAAACAATGCAATAAGGTTTTCTTACCATTCCCATGATTGCGAATAAAGTTTTCTCACAAGCTAGAAGTTGGACCAGATACATAATTGAATAGAAAGGGAACTGAACTAGTTCCAGATTTGTGTCACAAGATGGAGTCAGTGTGATTCATTAACTACCACTACCACTTACTGTTCTAACCCCCTCAATTCCCTTAGTAGAAGTGGTGAGAATATAAATGATTTCCTTTTTCAATTTTAGATATCTAAGTAGTTGACACATCATTTCTAATGAGATGATTTTTGCTATTTTCCCCCTAAAAAGGAGGAAAATAATCTATCTTAATTCTTAAACAATAGGTCTTAATTTCCAACCCTTTAAATATTGACTTCTACTTTTTTCTCCAATTCAATTTAAGAAGTTATTATTAAGCATCTACTGTGTGAAAAGCATTGTGCAACGTCCCTAGATGGGATACAGTCTTTCCTCCTTATGTAACTCGCAGAATTGTGGAAGATAAACTTCTGGGAGCCAAGATGGAGGAGAAAGCAGTAAGTAGCTCCCACCCTCCCTTGCTGACCTTGAAACTTCCAGAGAATATTGGCCCAGGAAAAATCCTGGAATAGTGGAGCCAGCAGAAAGATTTGGTACAGCAGCCTTTTAGCTTGGGAGGCTGGGGGATTAATGGGAAAGGTCCTTCTTGCCGTGGCTGAAGGGGACTAGTACAGGACAGGAGACATCTCAACAAGCCAGAAGCAAGTTCAACATCAGAGAACCAGAGGGAGATCCTGAGCCCCAGGGTGGAAGAACAGACAAGTACCAACACCAGGCACACACCAGCTCTAGCTCAGCACCAGGTAAACTACTAGACAACCACAATATCCATCTGCCATTACCTAAGGTCCCAGCACAGAAAACTAGTAACCAGGCCCGCATCCCTCAGCACAAGAAGTCTGAGACAGTGCCCCTTGGGCCACAGAAGCAGAGACCAAATTTAAAAGCCAGAAAAGGCAAATAACATGAAAAATAAGAATAAAAAAACAGTGACCATAAAGAAATATCTTGGTGACAGGTAAGATCAAAACACAAATTAAGGAGAGGACAACATGGTCAATATATCCATATTGGAAACCTCAAAGGGGAATATGAACAGTTCTCAAGCCTAAAAACAAACTACTTCAAAGAGCTCAAGAAGGATTTTAAAAGCCAAATAAAAGAGGTAGAATGAAAACTGAATAATTCCTTTAAAAATACAATTGACAAAATGGGAAAAAAGTGCACTGAAGAAAACAACTCCTTAAAAATAGAATTGGCCAAATGAGAAAAGGGATACAGAAGCTAACTGAAGAAAACAATTTGTTAAAAATAAAAATTGGGCAAATGGAAGCTAATGTCTTTGTGAGGCATCAAGAATCAAACAAAATTGAAAGAATTAAGAAGTAAAGAAAAACATAAAATACTTCATTGGGAAAAAAAACACAACTGACATGGAAAATAGATCCAGGAGAGATAATTTAAGAATTATTGGTCTACCTGAGAATCATGATGATAAAAGGATCTGTACAGTGTCTTTCAAAAAATCATCAAGGAAATCTTCTCTGAGGTCCTAGAACCAGAGGGTAAAATAGTCATAAAAACAATACATCAATCACTTCCTGAAAGATATCCCAAATTAAAAATGAAAAGGAATATTGTAACAAAATTCCAGAATAATTAGATCAAAGGAAGAAATACTGAAATCAGCATTTGGAGGTAAATTCAAGTAGCATGGAACCACAGTCAGGATTATTATGCATGACCTTGCAGGCTCTACATTAAAGACTGGAGGACTTAGAATATAATATTCCATAAGGCAAAGGAGCTTGGATTGCAACCAAGGATCATCTACCCAGGGAAACTGAATGTAATCTTTCAGAGGAGGAGATGGATATTAAATGAAATAGAGGACTTCCAGACTTTCCTGATGAAAAGATCAGAGCACAACAGAAAATTTGATCGTCAAATACAAGACTCAAGAGAGGCACAAAAAGGTAAACAGCAAAGGGGAAAAAACAAAAACATGTTATTCAATAAGGACAAAAGGTTTACATCCCCAATTGGGAAGATGATACTTACAACTCTTGAGAACTGTATCATATTACATCATATAGAAAAGAAAAATAAAGAAAATACACAGAGTGGGTAGGTTTAAGTCAATTTTGATATGATAACCTAATAATGTCCTGAAAAAAATATTGTAATGGAAGAAGAGAAAAGGAAGAAACAGAAAAAGGTATATTACATCACATTAAGAGGCAAAAAGACATTACAACAGAGAGAAAGAAGGAAGGGATTTGGACATTGTTTGAACGTTAATCTCATTGGATTTGGCTCAAGGAGAGAATAACAATGTACTCAGGAATAGAAATTTAACTCATCAGGCAGTTGGAGGGCAAAGGGGAAAGAAAAGGGAGGGAAGAATAGAAAAGAGGGCATCTGAGGGAGACAGTGGTCAAAAGCAAAACTTTAGTGAGGAGGGAAAGGGAGAAAGGACAAAGAAAAGCAAAATGGGGGTGATAAGATGGAAAGAAAGATACAGATAGTAATCATAACTGTGAATATGGATGGAATGAGCTCTCCAATAGAATGAAAGCTGATAGCAGGATGGATTATAAATCATAATCCTACAAAATGCTGTTTACAAGTAATATGTTTGAAACAGGGGGATACACAGAGGGTAAAGGTAAAAGGCTGGAGCATAATATATTATGCTTCAGTTGAAGCAAAAAAGAGTGGGAGATGATCTCAGACAAAGCAAAAGCAAAAATAGATCTAAGTAAAAGAGATAAGGAAGGAAAGCATATAGTGCTAAAAGGCACGATAGAAAATGAAGCAATACAATTATTAAACACATATGCACCAAGCGGTACAACATCCAGATTCTTGGAGAAGATATTAAGGGAATTACAGAAAGAAATTGATAACAAAACTATTACTAGTGGAGGGACCTCAACCTCCCCCTCTCTGAATTAGATAAATCTAATAACAAAATAAACAGGAAAGAAATAAAGGAGGTGAATAGAATTTTAGAAAAAAATTAGATATGGTAGACTTCTGGAGAAAATTGAATGGGTACAGAAAACAATATGCCTTTTTTTTGAGCAGTACATGGCACCTACATAAAATCTCAACATTTACTAGGGCATAAAATCCTCACAATCCAATAAAGAAATGCAGAAATATTAAATGCATCCCTCTCAGATCATGATGCAATAAAAATTATATGTAATAAAGGGCCATGGAAAGATAGACTAAAAATTTACTGGAAAATAAACAATCTAATCCTAAAGAATGAGTGAATCTGGGTGGCTAGGTGGCACAGTGAGTAAAGTGCCGGCCCTGGAGCCAGGAGGACCTGAGTTCGGATCCGGCCTCAAACACTTCACACACACACACACACACACACACACACACACACACACACACACAC
>NW_027187325.1:5475122-5485237 GCF_028583685.1 Petaurus breviceps papuanus | reverse complement strand
CACACACACACACACACACACACACACACACACACACACACACACACACCCCTAGCCGGGTGACCTTGGGCAAGTTACTTAACTCCAACTGCCCTCCAAAAAGCAAAAAAGAAAAAAAAAGAATGAGTGGATCAGCCAACAAACCTTAAAAACAATCAATAACTTCATCCCAGAGAATAACAATAATGAGACAACATACCAAAATTTATGGGATGCAGCAAAATCAGTTCTTAAGGGAAGTTTTATATCACTAAATGCTTACATGAATAAAATAGAAATAAGGAGATCAACAAATTGGGCATACAATTAAAAAAAGGTAGAAAATGGTCAAATTTTAAACCCCCAATTAAATACCAAGTTAGAATTACTGAAAATCAAATGAGATATTAATAACAGTGAAATTATGAAAACTAATGAACTGATAAATAAAACGTAAAGATGATTTTATGAAAAAAAATAAAATAGATTAATCTTTGGCTAATTTGATTTAAAAAAGAAGAAAACCAAATTTAAAAATCATTATAAAAAAATGAAAAGGGAGAATTTGCCACCAATGAAGAGGAAATTAAAACAATAATTAGGAATTATTTTTTTCCAACTGTATGCCCATAAATTTGAAAATCTTAGTGGAATGGATGAATATTTACAAAAATATCAATTGTCTATATTAACAGAAGAAGAAATAAAATACTTGAATAACCCCATCTCAGAAAAAGAAATTGAACAAATCATCAATGAACTCCCTAGGGAAAAACCTCTAGGGACAGAAGAATTCTATCAAACATTTAAAGAACAATTAATTCCAATACTATATAGACAATTTGAGAAAATAAGTGGAGTTCTACGAAATTCTTTTTTATTATTCAAATATGGTACTGATACCTAAACTGGGAAGAGTCAAAACAGAGAAAGAAAATTATAGACCAATTTCCCTAATGAATATAGATGCAAACATTTTATTTTCCCCTAGTTTATTAAATTATTCATTTTTAGTTTTCAAAATTCATTTATATAAGTTTTAAATTTCTCCCCCTTCCTCCCACCTTCCTCCTCAAAATGGCTTGCAATCTGATATAGACTCTCCACATACATTCCTATTAAACAAATTTTCACATGAGTTATGTTGCATAGAAAAATTATAACAAATGGGAAAACCATGGGACAGAAAAAATAAAACAAAACAAAAAAGAAAATAGTGTGCTTCATTCTGCATTCTGACTCTATAGTTCTTTCTCTGGATGTGACTGCAATTTTCCACCATGTGTCCTCTGGAATTGTTTTAGGTCCTAATGCAAAAATTTAAAATAACATATTAGCAAAAAGATTCCAGCAATTATTGTGAGAATAACACACTATGACCAGGCATAATTTATTGCAGGAATGCAGTGCTGTTTGTGTATTAGTAAAACTATCAGCATAATTGATTATATCAACAACAAAGCTAACAGAAACTATATGACTTATCATCTCCATAGAAGCAGGAAAAAAACTTTTGACAAAATACAACAGATTCCTACTAAAACACTAGAGACCATAGGAATAAATGGAGCCTCCCTTAAAATGATAAGTAGCGTCTAAAACCATCAGCAAGTTTTATACATAATGGAGATAAGCTAGAAGCACTTCCAATAAGATAGGGGGTGAAACAAAGATGTCCATTGTCACCCCTGTTATTTAATATGGTACTAGAAGCATCAGATTTAGCAATGAGAAAAGGAAATTGAAGGAATTAGAACAGCCAAAGAGGAAACAAAGTTATCGCTCTGCAGATAACAGGATGATATACTAAAAGAATCCTAGAGAATCAAGTAAAAAACTACTTGAAACAATAAATAACTGGCAAACTTGCAGAATATAAAATAAACCCACATAAATCCTCAACATCCCTATATATTACTAACAAAGCCCAACAGCAAGAGAGAGAAAGAGAAATTCTGTTTAAAGGTAGTGTACACATCACAGGATATTTGGAAGTCTGCCTGCCAAAACAAACATGAGAACTATATGAACACAACTACAATAACACTTCACACGAATAAAGTCAGATCTAAATAATTGAAAAAACATCAGTTGCTCATGGGTAGGCCAAGCTAATATAATAAAAATGACAATTCTACCTAAATTAATTTACTTATTCAGTTCCATATCAATCAAAGTATTAAAAATGATTTTATAGAGCTAGAAAAAATAATAACATTCATCTGGAAGAATAAAAGGTCCAGAATATAAGGGGAATTAATGAAAAGAAATACAAGGGAACATGGCCTAGCCACTCCAGATCTTAAATGGTATTATAAAGTATCAATCATTAAAACTACTAGATACTGGATAAGAAATAGAATGATGGGGGCGGCTAGGTGGCGCAGTGAGTAAAACGCCAGCCCTGGAGTCGGGAGGACCCGAGTTCAGTTCCGGCCTGAGACACTTCACACGCACACAAAAATACTAGCTGTGTAACCTTGGGCAAGTTACTTAACCCAAATTACCCTCCAAAAGGCAAAAAAAAAGAAAGAATGAAAGAAATAGAATGATGGATCAGTGGAATAGGTTAGGTACACAAGTAAACCCAAAGACTCCAGATACTGGGATAAGAACTCAATATTTGACAAAAAACTGCTGGAAAAACTGGAAAATAGTATGATAGAAACTAGGCAGAGATTATATCTTACAACTTATACCAAAATAAGGTTAAAATGGGCACACAATTTAGATATAAAGGCTGATCCTCTAAGAAATCTGGGAGAGCAAGGAATAGTTTACCTGTCAGGTTCATGGAGAAGGGAAGAATTTATGATGAAACAAGAGAGAGAGAACATTATGAAATGTAAAATGGATAATTTTGATTACATTAAATTGAAAAGCTTTTATACAAACAAAGCCAATGCAACCAAGATTAGGAAGAAAGTAGAAAACTGGGAAAGAATTTTTTATAACTAGTGTCTCTGATAAAGGCCTCATTTCTAAAATATACAGGAAAATGAATCAAATTTCTAAGAATACACGTCATTCCCCAATTGATAAACAGTCAAAGATTATGAACAGGCAGTTTTCAGAGGAACAAATTAATACCATGTATAGTCATATGAAAATGCTCTAAATGACTATTGATTAGAGAAATGCAAATCAAAAGAACTCTGAGATACCCCATCACACCTGTCATATTCGCTAACATGACAAAACAGGAAAATGATAAATGATGGAGAAGATATGGGAAACTGGAACACTGATTCATTTTTGGTGGTGTTATGAAGTGATCCAACCATTTTGGAAAGCAATTTGGAACTATGGCCAAATGGCTATGAAAATGTGCATACCCTCTTGACTCAGCAATACCATTTCTGGGGCTTTGCCCCTAAGACATCATACAAATGGGAAAAGGTCTCATATACACAAAAAAATATTTATACAGCTCTTTTTTTGTGGTGGCCAAGAATTAGAAATTGAGGCGATGCCCATCAGTTGTTCAGCCCATCAGGCTGAACCAGTTGTAATGGAATACGATTGTGCTATAAGAAATGATGAGCAGGGAGACTTCAGAAAAAACCTGGAAAGTCTTATATGAATGGATGCTAGTAAGGGTAGCAGAACCAGGAGAACACTGTACACAGTTACAGACACATTTTGCAGTGACTAACTTTGATAGAGTTGGCTCTTCTCAACAATGTCTAAGGTTCTTAGACAACTCCCAAAAGCTGATCAAATTGCTATCCACATTCAGAAAAAAAGAATTATAATCTGAATGTAGATCAAAGCATAATATTTATTCTCTTTTTGTTTTTTTTTCTTTCTTGTGGTTCATTTTATTGTTTATAATCCTCATTTGCAAGATGACTAATGTGAAAATGTTTAATGTGAATATATATATATATGTATGTGTATATATATATGTATGTGTGTGTATATATATATATATATATATATATATATAAGCTATATCAATGATTGCATGCCATCTTGGGGAGGAGGAAAGGGAGGAAGGGGACAAAATTTGGAACTCAAAAACTTCTGGAACTGAATGTTGTTAATTAAAAATAAATAAATACATTTAAAAATTTTAAAAAGAATTGTTGAAGGTGAGGGAACATGTGTATAACTACTGTACAAAATAACGCCTAATTCATGTGCTAGAAATCTGGATATCAAAAATCTGGATATTCAATGTGGATAGAAGGAAATTCCTTTACTGACTAGGGCAACCAAGAAAAATCTTATGTATAACATGACCTTTGAGGTGGTTTTTAAAGGTAGAAATTCCACATGTGGAGAAAGAAAGATAGAACACTTAAACATGGGTAGCTGCACGAACAAAGTCATGGAGGTAGGAAAATTTAAGGCATTCTTGGTAGTCAGAGAGTAGTCTAATTTTGCTTGAAAATTGAATAGATGGTAGAAGATAATTTAATAAAAGACTAGAAATGTAAATTGTGCCAGATGATAAAAGATCTTAAGTTACAGGCAAAATAAATTTATTTGGTAAATTAACAAATAATCAATCAATATTCTTTTAACAGTGAGTCATTGAAGATTTTTCCACAGAAGAGTTATATAATCAGATCTATTCATAAGTTTAGTGTAGTAACAGCATATGGGATAGATTAAGTTAGAAAAAAGGATGTAGATAGGAGGACATGTTAAGGAATTATTACCATAGTGTTTGGGGAAGGAGGGGGGTGCTTTTGTGGCAATAGGACTTTGCCTAATATAGAAAAGAAGCAGAACTGAGGGCATAGATGTAGCAGATATTTCAGTAGGAGAACTGACAGGATACAATAGTTGATTGATTATAAACAGTAGAAAAGATACAATTAAAGACCAAGTTTTTTCATGTTTTTTTTTAATATGGGAGACTAGATTAATGGTTGTATATTTGACAGAAGTAATGAAGTAAAAAGATGATGAGCTTGATTTTGGACAAGTCTGGGTTTTGCATGCTAGTGGAATATCCAAGGGTAATTATCCTATAAATGAGCGGTTATGCAGATCTTGCTTGGGAAAGAGGTCTAGACTTTTGGGCCGAGATTCACTTGTGTACAGGAGGACATAGTTTTAGTCTTTGTACTGAATGCAATTAGCAAAGAAAAGGATAGGGACATTCATTTATTCTTACTCTGGTAATCTTCAACTGCCAATAAATGAGAACCTTTGCAAATCTTGAGTTAAATGATCACAAAGAATATGAGTCATACAAGAAGACAGAGAAGTACAGTTCACAGAAGTATGAGGAACATATGGAAAGGGAGAGAGAACATCAAGGGGTAGAAAAAAGAAAGAAAAAAAATCAACTTGTCACTTTATGCTGTAAAGTGGTCAAGGAGAATAAAATCAAGGAAGTCATTAAATATTGATTAGTAAGCCATTAAAGAGAAGTTTAAGGACAATGCTGATGATGGACGCCAGATTGCAAGGGGTTGAAGAAAAGTAATTGGTGAGGGAGTATAGGCATGAAGTAAGGATAACTTAAAAAAAGTTTCCAGTGAATAGGGGAAAAGAGATAGATAGCTAGTGTGTAATACTGGTCAAGTAGTCTTCTCCCCTCCTTCTATCTCCACCTCCAAGAACTGAAGAGAATTGAATATATTTGTAGAAATACAGGAAAAATGAAGGGGGGATTAAAGAGAATAGGGAGAGAGTCAGTGACAGAGAGATAGAAACAGAGAAAATGATTACAGTAACAAGTTATTGACAGATGAAGGAAGAAATAAGATCAGATTAGCCTTACTGACTGATCAGAAGTACCTATTCCTTTCTGATGTGAAGAGTGAGTGATATTATTAAGAAGTAAATGAGGGGATATGGAATTATTTTATTGCTCTGTTGGTGGGATGGTAGGAGAAATGTTCCTTAAATTATCTATCTCAGGATCCAGGGTGATGGTATTTGGGGGAACAAAAAGAGTATTTCTGATGATTACTATCCTTTTTTCCTCCTTGGTAAGTTTTATTTTGTGACCTCAAGCATTTTTCCCCATTGATATTTGCACATCTCAAAAAATACATATTTAGATGACTTCTTATCTTTCCACATTCTCTGAAATTATCCCATTATCCTAAGTCTTCACTTCTTTTAAGTCCCAAATAAGAATCTCTTCTTTTACTAGAAATTTTCCACAAGCCCCCTTAATTCTAATGCCTTCACTCTGTTAATAACTTCCTATTTATTTTATATATAGCTTGCTTTTTATATATTAATTTTGAAGTTGTCTTCCCCATTAGACTGTAAATTTTTTGAGGACAAGGACTATCTTTTACCTCTTTTTGTATCCCCAGTGCTTAGCATAGTTCCTGGTACTTATTTAGTGCTTAATAAATATTTATTAATTGATGATATGAGTCATTTTGTTTTTCCCCATATATCTAGAATTATCATCCCTTTAATTCCAATTTACCTTTGAGTTCCTTTCATATTACTTATTTTCCCCCCTAAATAAAATGGTTCCCTAAAATGCCAACTATCTTCTATAAGCCACAGTTTTCCAGAGCTATATTGAGAGGAATTATCACTTCCTTGTTATATATATTGTATATGTAACCAAGGATTCCATCAGCATTTTATGCTCCTCTGCACTCAAGGGCTACAACTCACCAGAAATACTTTTTTAGCCTTGTTTCTTCTAAAGAAGCTTGTATTCCACGAACTTCCTACTAGCTTATGCTTATTTCTGCCCAGGTCATTTATATATCATGTATATGAATCTATCTTTTCATTTGTGTGTTTCTCCCATTGTTTCTCATTCAAAGCCTCCTTATTTGGAAGTGATTTTGATACGACATA
Source organism: Petaurus breviceps papuanus (assembly GCF_028583685.1). NCBI lineage: Eukaryota > Metazoa > Chordata > Mammalia > Diprotodontia > Petauridae > Petaurus > Petaurus breviceps. The sequence goes on along the minus strand of NW_027187325.1, from coordinate 5,478,466 downwards.
ATATCTTTGTTGGCTTTCTTCACCAATATGCTATACAGAAAAAAGTACCATAGAGCGATAAGAAATGAGCTTCTGAAATGCTGGAATAAAGAAACAAAGATCATAAAAATGTTTTAAAATATATTACTCTTGATCCATACACAGAAGTCCTTTCCTTTGATAGAATATTATGCTCTCTCCCAAATAGACCACCTTACACAATTCCAAATAAAAACTTGTGGATAAAGAATTAGAAATAGGAAGTAAAAGAAATCAGATCAACTCCAGAATGACAAACTGAGCTGTTGGTAGACCTTGGGGAATTATCAAAAGGCTCTCAATGTAAAGGCCATCAGTTTTAAAAAATCATTACTTAAACCTTATGCCAAACACAGCACAACTGAATAAGAGCCAGCACAGGCTCAGATTTGGAGTTCCTTAAAGCATGTGCTAGATTCCTTTGCCAGAGAGAAAAAAGAAAAGTATAAAGAAATGACAACAGCAGCATCACTCCAATACATACAAAGTAAATAAATGAGAAATACACAATAAACACTTTCTTCTGGTCAAGCTGTTCTAATTGTTCTGAAATGGGAAAGTGAGTTGTTTTTAACAAAAAGTCTGAATTAGAGACAGGGAAATACCTATTGGGTGTACCTATGTGGACCAGACTATTCTAAGGCTCCATGAAGGGTGATTAGATTATAAATTCCTCCACTAGACTATAAACTCCTTGAGAGCAGGGACTATCTATTGCTTCTTTTTTTGTATCTTTGGTGCTTAGTACAAAGTAGATTCTTAATTTATTGATTGGTAAGTTGCCTGGCTGGTTGTTTGGTTGGAGAAGGCGAGGCCAATACATGATACTGTAGGATGTAGAGGCATACCAGGCATGCTGTCTAGACAAAGCCATGATTCTAACACATTCAAAGTGAAATAGCCATATTATAATAGTTATAAGTGTGCACAGAAAAAATGCTGATGGTAGATTGGGGTAGGTGAGGAGGGGAATAAAAGATGATATGTATTAATTTTCTTCTACCTATGCATTATTAAGTAGGTTAAAATTAACCCTCATTTTTTTTTGGCATGAATGTGTTGTCCTAAAAGCAGAAATTGCTAATCATCTTTTCTTAGTCTTCAAAGGGAAATCTTTTCCTCTTGTACTTTGCTAATCAAATCCCATATTTAAAAGCAAAGTGTGAAGATAAAGATGAATCTAGTAGGTTAGAATGATTATCATTACTTTCTTCTTGACCCAGAGAAGGAATATCAAAGTTTCATTCCTGGTTTTGTTGATTATAAGCTGTGTGAATTGGGATAAATTGCTTAATTTCTCTGGACCTGGTTTCCTAATTAATAAAATAAAATGACCAAACTAGATTGATTTTTAGGTTCTCTCTTCTAGTTCTAACATCTATAATATGGTGATGATGATGTTATTGATGATTCTAATAGTTATTTATAAATTTCAAATAAAAGTATTTATAATTAATGAAGCTTGATTATACATCTAGTATAAATCTCACTTCTGTCTCTTTTCACCTCCACACCTAACACCATAATTAGGGCCATTCTTACCTAGGCTTTAGCAACAGATTCCTAATTGGACTCCTACCCTCCAATTCCTCCTCTTAACAATTCAGTTCTCACCAAGCTTCAACAGAATTATCTTTTTTATTTTTTATTTTTCTTTTTAAAGCAATTGGGGTTAAGTAACTTGCTCAAGGTTACATGGCCAGTTATTTCTGGGTGTGGTGCTGAGTATCTGAGCCCGGGATTCGATCTCCAGGTCTTCTCAACACTGGACCCAGTGCTCTTACTTGCTGTGCTACCTGGCCGCCCCTAACAGAATTATCTTACAAAATATATTTTATCATGTCTCTTCCCCTCTTCAAAAACATTATGTGTTCCCACGTTGCTGCTCAATTAAAAGATAAATCTGAGTATCACATTTAAAACTTTGCATCATCTGTGTCCAGCCCACATCATTGCCCTTTATATATTCTTCAGTCTAACCAAACCGGACTATTTGCTGTTCCCTGAACTTGGTATGGCATCTCCTTCCTCAATGACTTTGCACATATTAGCTCTCCATGCATGGCATAACTTTTCTCTATGCTTCTGTCTCACAGAATCCCTTTCTACATTCAGTGCTCCATGTAAATGCTTCCTAGGAGAAGTATTTCTTGTTTCCCCCTAGTTATTAATGTTCTTTGCTCATTGAATTATCATGTATATGTCTATCTGGTAATATGTTGTATCCAACAGAATGGTGGTAAATAGTTAATAAACAGTTCTCCCAAAAAGAGAAAAAAAAAGTTGTACGACTAATGTTTTAAGTTTAATCTACATTATTGTTATTAACATTTTCTCTATCACATTCCTCTTTTTGAATCCTTATAATCATTAAAACAACAAATCAAGCCCTGATTTGTATTTGGTATATCTGAAGGATGGCTGCTCTTACTGAAAAAAAAACATTTTTTTTTTAAAGCAATCGGGGTTAAGTAACTTGCTCAAGGTTACACAGCCAGTTATTATTTCTGGGTGTGGTGCTGAGTATCTGAGCCCGGATTTGATTCAGGTTATCCCGACACTGGAGCCAGTGCTCTTACTCGCTGAGCCACCTGGCCACCCCTGAAAATTTTTAAAACCCATAAAAAGAGTCAATTCTATTCAGCTGAAGCACACCCTTTTTTTATCCTCCTAGTAGAACAGAGGCTCTTTCCAGGCAAGGGCTATTTTCCTTCTGTTTATATTTTTAGGACTAATAAGGTCCTTTCAGAGTAGGAGCTTAATAAACATTTGCTAGATAATTTTGCATTGTATTAGATTGAACTAGATTAGCCAAGATTGCCTAAGCAAGTCAATAATTTTTGAGAGAAAACCACTGTCCTTGGCACTCTCTAAAGTGCCTAGCAAAAGAGTAAATGCTTACTAGAGCTGTTTGGCTAGAGGGAGAACTGTAAGTTTCATAATTAGATGAACTGAGAGTAGAGTGTCAAGGTGAATTCTGTATAATACTAAAGATAAGAACCAAAGGTTCTTTATCAAACTAGTGCAGAATCAAGAAAAAGAGAACAATAGTAATTCCTATTTTAGTAATTTAAGATCTCAAAACTGCTGAAGTGCCCATCACCTAAAAGTTAAAGTATGTTATCTGCTAGGAATATTCATGTGAACATGACCCAAGAGGAAAAAAGAGTCAAGAATGAGAAAGATAGAAATAAAAAGGTTCTTTAAGTCAAAACATGTCCTTCATTTCAAACTGAAGAACACTCAGGTTAATGATTCTGGTTCACTTTGAACAATGACCTCTCTCTCTCTCTCTCTCTCTCTCTCTCTCTCTCTCTCTCTCTCTC
>NW_027187325.1:5430605-5475112 GCF_028583685.1 Petaurus breviceps papuanus | reverse complement strand
TCTCTCTCTCTCTCTCTCTCTCTCTCTCTCTCTCTCTCTCTCTCTCTGTCTCTGTCTCTGTCTCTCTGTCTCTCTGTCTCTCTCTCTCCCCTACCCCATCTCTGCCCCTGTCTCTTTACCCACATATATAATATGTATGTATATGTATATATATACACACATACATGTATGTACATATATCTATATATTCATGTGTATATTTACATAGCTATATATTCATCTGTAGATGTATATACATATCTAAATCTATAGATGCATATAAAGATGTATGTGCAATATATACCTTATATGTGGATGTATATCCATACACACATTCACACACAAACCCACACACACATCCCTATGTGTATATGCTACATTAAATATGGCACTGATGAAGTCGATCATTATTTGATCAATTGATGTCCACCAATGATAATTTAGTAAGCATATTCCCATATTCTTTCTCCTGTTCTTAACCTAATTATTACTTACTTCCTTAATAACTGCTTGCCTGATAAGGGCAAGATGTTGAGCCTAACCAAGTAGATTTTACTGCCTTTTTTTTTTTTTAAGTAATCGGGGTTAAGTAACTTGCTCAAGGTTACACGGCCAGTTATTTTTTTGTGTGGGTACCGATTATCTGAGGCTGGAACCTATCCCAGGTCTCCTGACACTGGGGCCGGCGCTCTTACTCACTGCGCCACCTGGCTGCCCCAGATCTTACTGCTTTTTATTCTTAGGAAATATTATTGCTTTCTGTCTACATTTAAATATGCAAAGGACATATGAATATAAATGGCAGCCATTAGTAAACCAGGTTAGGCATTATGTTAAGAAAAAGTGCCTATACAAACTCATTTTAGTTATCATTAATGGGTATTTAGATATAACAAGAAGTCTATTCAGGTTTTTGTCATTTAGCACAGACACATCTTTAGAGGAATGATAAGTTACAAGGAGACTGAAACAAATCAATTTCCTCTGATAGCACAGGAATTAAGACATTTGAATAAAAGATTTTTGCTATTTCAAGATCTACCAGTAACTCTAGGTTTTGCATATATTTAACTTTTCAGACTTCTTTGGGATCTCAATGTGAAAATTATTCCTTCAAAGTCTCTCCTTTATTTTTTTTTCAGTGGAGGGGGAGAAAGAGATGAAATAAAAGGTATAAATATCTTTGAAAATAGCCTTGTCTTTAGAAAACTTAACCTCCTTACCTAGTAAAGGGAGAAACCAAAACTAAACGTGTGTTTAGCTACTTTTTTCAAAAAATTTATAGGATTGCTGTATCTTATTCAGTTAATTTCAAGAATTGGACTAACTGTATGTGTGATGACCAACTTTGATAGACTGGACTCTTCTCAGCAATGCAGTGATATGTCAATCCCAAAAGACTCATGATGGAGAGAAAAATGTGCATCCAGAGAAAGAACTAGAAAGAACTAAGTTTATATCCAGGTGGAAGCAAAATACCTGATCTTTTTCGTTCTCTTATTTGGTTTTATGTCCTCTTTACCATTTTTCATTCCAGCTGGTACAATCCGTCCTTATAACCTGACCAATGTATAATGTGAAAGTATTTACAGATCCTATACTTGACTATAAGCCACCATGGGGGGGGAGGGGAACAAAGTGTGAAATTCAAGGAATTGTGAATTGAATCCTGTAAACTAAAAGGAAACAAATTAATAAAAAAAAAAAAAGAATTGGACTAATTGGGGTGGCTAGGTGGCATAGTGAGTAGAGCACCGGTGCTGAGGAGGACCTGGGATCAGTTCCGCCCTCAGGCACTTAACACACACACACACACACACACACACATACACACACACAAACTGACCTTGTAAGTAACCTTGAGCAAGTTACTTAACCCCAATTGCTTATAAAAAAAGAATTGGACTAATTTTTATTTTCCTCTCTTCCTTATAAAAACCTAAGTGAATAAAGATTGATTGATATTGCACAGAGTTATTCATGGGAGTTGTAGACTTGGGCAATTTATGATAATCCCAAGGGACAGAATGAAAGCCAATATTTGCAGTTATAAAGAATGCCTAGTAAATTAACTTATTTGAAATATTATTTACACTTCTATTGCCAAAAAACATACATAAAACTTTGAGGGAGAAAGTCACAAGAACTTGCAATAAGAATAATAAAGAACTGAGGACTAAGGATGTTGATTGTAGCAATCATGGAGGGAGGGCAGGAAGAAGGTACATACCTGTGAAGAATACAGAGTGTATTCCATTTATCTTTCTGCCATGGACAAACAGCAGATCTGATTGCAAAAAAAAAAAAAACTGACCTTCTTAAAAGGCAGAGTGAGGACAAGGTGAATTCTCAACTACCAAGATTAAGGGGGAAAACGAAAGAAAGACTAACTTATTTTATGAGGCTTAGGGGCGGCAGGAAGATGTCATGGGAGATATGCTTAGGAGTGAACAAAGATGACTTAAGGGAAGAGAGGAAGAACAGAGACAATTAAAAAGGTAATGCTAAATAATAGATATGAGGTTCTTCTAGTAGAGAGGGAGGACCCTCTGAGGAGGAAGGAGATGTTTATGGTCCAAGGTAATATAAATCCATGGGGACAGTCAAGAAAGATGTTTTCCAGGAAAGGTCAGAGGAAGAAGATATAAATGTCAGTTGTTGTTGACTACTGATTGAAGAATATGGACATAGTTATTTATTGATGGGAAGAAGAGAAGGAGGAAGAGGAGGAGGAGAAAGAAAGAGGAGGAGGAAGAGGAGAACAATTATGATCATTTACATAGAAATTTAAGGTTTATAAAGTGCTTTCCATATGTTAGCTCATGTTTCCTCACAATAATCCTGTGAAGTAAATGCTATTATTCTCCACATTTTATAGATGAAGAAACTGAGACTAAAAAGTATTTGCTCAGGATCACACAGATAGCAAGTATCTGGGGCAGGACTGAACACAGGTATTTATGAATTGAAGGAGAAAGCTTTAGCCATATTTGCAATCTTTCAGGGGTACATTCACAGAATATGTTGTATAGTTTACTGAAACTTGACAACTATTCACTATTGGTGATTAATGTGGGACAATTACACCACCAACAGAAACTGAAAAAAAAAATCAGAGATTATAAAGCCCTGTCCAAAGAATGATCTAAATACCTTAGGGACACATCATTCCTGACAAATGGAGGCAAGATCTTTAAAAGGAAAATACAGATTTGGAAAAAGAATAGTGCATTTACAAGACAGTACTTAAGAACAGAATATAGATTTTGTAATGATGTCATAAAATATAGAAATGATTAAAATACATTTTCCTACAGGTTTTCAAGTATGGGAGGAAGTGAACAAAAGGAGGGAGTAGGCAAACAAAAAATTACCAAGTATTTCTAACAAGATAGATACCAAAGGGAACAGCAGCCCCACAGGAAGAATAGCAGCAGTTACATCTTGTAATTTAAAGTAGACGTAATTGGTTAACTAATTCCAAGTATGTATATATGCACAATGTATAAATTAAGCAAAATAATCCTAATGCAAGGAGGCAAATTTGACCTCAGGATTTTAGGGTAAGACCAAAATTGGATTATTACTCTTTTTTATTCTGTACAAACAAGACAAGCAAAAGGGGTTGCAGAAAAGTAATATTTATATTAAGACAATATGTTCATTTACGAAAATGAAGAAATAGGAGAAGGAACATGATAAGAGAACATTTGGCTAAGAATCAGTAGAGAGGGAAAACACACACATACACACACACAAATTATATTGATATAACAATTAACTGGACGCCACTTACATAAAAAGCAAAGCCATTTAGGAAACATATCACAAGCCTCGTATGGAGGCATAGTTGAATAAGTGACCAAAGGCTTCATTTATGTAATCATTTGTTAGAGAGTTTGGTCTAGTCAAAGCAAATAATTTCTTAGTTTCCATGCATGATTATTTAACTGTTCTAAACGTGGAAAAAATCAACAGGAGGCACAGGTTACTGAATAAAAATAATGGGAGCACTGAAGCAATGACCTTTCTAAGAATTCATGAAAGAAAGTAAAGGGAAACTGATCATAATTTGAATTGCACCTTTGTCTTATAGCGATAGTATTTCAAACAGTTTAGAGAAAGGATAAGTAGGCTCCAATAACCTTAAAAATAACAGAAGTTGCTCAAAGGCAATTGGAAATTCTCAATAATGAATTTCTGATGAAATAAGCAGCATCAATGTTATGACTATCATAAGGAAGGCATTATAAAGTGGTGTATGTATGAATGAGGGATTTGCTGGCCAAGAGAACTTTGTAAAAGACAAATAAAAGATAAAAACAAGAACAGGAAATAGAGGCTAAACATTAAAAAACAACAACAACATGATTTTGTAAGAATGGGATCAGAGGCTTGCATTCTGAGGGCAGAGAAAAGACAGCTGAGCAAAGAAAGGGAGGTGCCTGAGCTCTCCCCTAAGCCCCTCCAAATATCTGTTAAAAATTAAACAAATTTTAGAGTAGCAGAACCCACAAAAAGATACAGTGAAACAAATTTCCAGTCCAAGACAATCTGGAAGGTCAATGCAAAAGGTCTGTTGCACCAGGCTAATAGAGGAACACAGCTCAGCATCCACTGTGCTAGCACAGACTGGGCTCCAGCAAATCCAAAGCAGGCCTCAGGAGTGACTGAATCAGCACTAGTGATGGCTTCTTCAGGAGCTCTAAGCCCAAAGAGGGTAGGGGGATGAAATGGAAGATTAGAGGGGTCTCTTTCCTGGCACTGAGGCAGGACTCTGTTGCTTTGCCCATATTTGGATCTGGGTTGCATTCCTGTGTGCCAGTTCTGGGGTACGGAGGAGCACTGTCATAGCACAGCTTGTAGGAACAGTGGAGAAGGAAACCTCATCACAGTGCCTGGGCAGAAAAGAGTGCTTGTGGTGACTCACAGACAAGAGCACAGGCCAGGAGAGGAGATCCTTACAGGTCCCTAGACATATCTCTGAAAAGAGATGCACAAAATCCCTGAAACTTGGATAGTACCATCTACACACTGGACAGAAAAACTTACCTCAATAAATAGTTAAAGGTTAAGTAATAGTCTGGGAAAAAAAAACTCAGAATACAGAAATTTATGTTGGTGACAGGGAAGATCAAAACATACAGCCAGATGTCAAGCAAAGTCAAAACTCCTACATCCAAAGCCTTCAAGAAAAATATGAATTGGTCTCAGGTCATGGAAGGGCTCAAAAAGGATTTTGATAATCAAGTAAGAGAAGTGGAGGAAAAATTGGGAAGAGAAATGAGAGTGATGCAAGAAAATAATGAAAAATGAATCAACAGCTTTGTAAAAGCAGGCCAAAAATATACTGAAGAAAATAAAACCTTAAAAAATAGACTAGGCCAAATGTTAAAATAGGTCCAAAAAGCTGACGAGGAGAAGAATGCCTTAAAAAAGCAGAATTGGCCAAATGGAAAAAGGAGGTACAAAAGCTCATTGAAGAAAATAATTCCTTAAAAATTAGAATGGAGTGAATGGAAACTAATGACTATGAGAAATCAAGAAATTATAAAACAAAACCAAAAGAATGGGAAAAAATAGAAGGTAAGGTGAAATATCTCATTGGAAAAACAAATGACCTGGAAAATAGATCCAGAAGAAATAATTTCAAAATTATTGGACTACCCAAAGGCCATGTTAAAAAAAAGAGCCAAGACATCATCTTTCAAGAAATTATCAAGGAAAACTGCCCTGATATTCTAGAACCAGAGGGTAAAATAGAAATTAAAAGAATTCACTGATCACCTCCTGAAAGAGATCAAAAAATGAAAACTCCTAGGAATATTACAGCCAAATTCCAGAGTTCCTAAATATTGCAAGCATCTAGAAAGAAACAACTGAAGTATTGTGGAGCCATATTATCAGTATAACCCAAGATTTAGCAGCTTCTACATCAAGGGAATGGGGGTTTATAATATGATTTCCCAGAGATCAAAGGAGCTATAATTAAAACCAAGAATCATCTTCCCAGAAAAATTGAGTATAATCCATGAGAGGAAAAAAAATTATATTCAGCGAAATAGAGGAATTTAATGCATTCTTGAGGAAAGAACAGAGCTAAGTAGAAAATTTGAGTTTCAAATATGACTCAAGACAAGGATGAAAAGGTAAATAGGAAAGAGAAATAATTAGGGACTTATAAAAGTTTAAAAGTTTTTTTTACATTCCTACATGGAAAAAATGATATTTGTAACTCAGGAGACCTTTCTCATTATCAGAGTAGTTGGAAGAAATATATATATATATATATGTATTATATACACACACACACACACACACGGCACAGGGTGAGTTTAATATGAAGGGATAATATCTAAAAATTAAAATTAAGGGGTGAAAGAGGAACATGCTGGGAGAAGGAGAAAGGGAGAGGTAGAATGGGGTAAATTATCTCACATAAAAGAGGCAAGAAAAAGCTTTTATAGTGGAGGAGAAAAGGGGGGAGGTAAGATGGAATGAGTGAACCTTACTTTCATTGGAATTGGCTTAAGGAGGGAGTAACATACACACTCAATTCGGTATGGAAATCTATCTTGCCCTACAGGAATGTAGGGGGAAAGGATATAAGGGAGGGGAAGGTGAAAAATGGGATGGCAGATTGGGGGAGGGGGTAATCAAAAGCAAACACTTTTGAGGAGAATCAGAGTGAGAGGAGAGAATAGTATAAATGGGGGGGCAGGAGAGAATGAAGGGAAACATACTTACTTTTTCACAACATGACTATTATGGAAATGTTTTGCGTGACTACACATGTATAACCTACATCAAGTCGCTTACCTTCTCAATAAAGGTGGGTATAGGAGGGAGGAAGGGAGAGAATGTGCAACTCAAAGTTTTAAACGAATGTTAAAAATTGTTTTTCATGTGACTGGGAAATAAGATATACAGATAATGGAGTATGGAAATCTGTCATACTACAGGAAAATAGAAGGGGAAGGGGATAAGAGGGGGGTCAGTAACAAAAGGGAGACCAGATTGAGGTAAGGGGTAATTGGAAGCAAAACACTTTTCAGATGGGACAGGGTGAAAGGAGCGAGAAAATAAAATGAACAGGGGATAGGAGGAATAGGTTGGAAGGAAATACAGTTAGCAAAAATAACTGTGAAAAAAATCTGAAGCAAGTTTCTCTGATAAAAGGCCTCATTTCTCTAACATATACAGAACTGTGTCAAAATTATAAAAATGAGCCATTCCCTAAATGATAAATGATTAAAAGATACAGCTAGTTTCCAGATGAAGTAATTAAAGCTATCTATAGCCACATGAAAAAAAAATATTCTAACTCACTATTGGATGGAGAAATGTGAGTTAAAACAATTCTGAAGCACTGCCTCATACCTATTAGATTGGATGATAGGACAGAAAAGGTAAATGACAAATGTTGGAGTGCATGTGGGTAAAAATGAGATATCACTCTACTGTTTTCACAATTGTGAATTGATTAAGCCATTCTATAGAGCAATTTGGAAGTATGCTCAAAAGAGTATAAAACCAAATTTCAGACAGTAATACCACTACTAGGTCTGTATATCAAAAGAGGTAAAAATCAAAAAGAAAAGAACCTATAGGTGCAAAATATTTATAGTAGCTGTTTTCTGTGGCGGGGGGCGGGGGAAGAATTAGAAATTGAGGAGATGAACATCAATTGGAGAATGACTGAATAACTTGTGGCATGTACTTATGATGGAATACTATTATACTATAAGAAATGATGAGGAGGAAGTTCTCAGAAAAACCATGAAAGACTTACATGGACTGATGCAAAGTGAAATGTACTAGGTACAAAGCAAAAGCAATAGTATATGATGATCAGTGGTGAAAGATTTAGCTATTCTCAGCAAAACAACAATCCACAAGATCTCTGAAGGACATAAGATGGAAAATACTACCCATGCACAGAGAAAGAACTGATGGTGTCTGAATACAGATTGAAGCAACTTTCTTCTACTTCATTTTTCTTTAGTCTTTTTTCTTTGTCTACGTTTTCTTTCATAACGTGATTATTATGGATATGTTTTGCATGACTACACATGTATAACCTATATCGAATTTGCTTGACTTCTCAATGAAGGGAGCAGGGTGGGAAGGGAGAAAGAGAGAGAATTTGGAACTCAAAGTTTTAAAAACAAATGTTAAAAAGTTGTTTTTACACATAACTGGGTAAAAAAATTAAATACTAAATAAATACCAAAGTAAAAAGGAATGGAATCAGAAACATGATAGCATAAGAATGACCTGAGACCTATAATGACTGGTAAAGGGGTGGAAGGTATAATAGTGGTCAGAGTGGGGTAAGGAGAGGGTGGTGATCATTATTGCTTTTTTGGTTGATTATTTTAGGTTATTAGGGGAAAAAGGAGAATCATTAGGCCTTATCACTCTCTCAAGCTATCATATATCTCTTCTTTTTTCCCTCATGGAAAAAGTTATCTTCTCTCATTTCATCTATTTCCTTTGCTCTCATCCCTCAATCCCTTGCAATTTGGTGTTCAGTCTTATGATTCAAATTTCTCAGCCCAAAATTACCAAGACTTTCTGAACTGTTAACCCTAATAGCACTTTCTTAATACTCATTGTCCTTAACATTTCTGTAGCCACTGACACTGCTGACCATCTTTCCTCTTGGATAGTTTCTTTTCTCTGCATTTTTTGTGACTTCGTCTTCTCTGACTATTCTTTTCTCAGTTTCCTTTGCTGAATCAATTCCAAATCTCACTCTTTAACAGTAATTGTACTACAAGGATATACCCTGGCTCCTCTTCTCTTCTCTATCTACATTATTGCCTTCCTAACGATCTTTTCAGGTACCAAATCATCAAATATAATAAGAGTATTCTGAAATCTATATCGCCTGGTCTTTCTCCAGAGTTCTAGTCCTATACTACTAGCTGCCTCTTGGAAATTTCCAATTAGATTTCCAATAGGCATCTCAAACTCAGTATATCTTCATCTGAACTCATTATCTTTTCTCCCAAAGTCTACCTTACTTTCCTATTTCTACTAATGGTTCTACTGTCTTTCTAGTCATATAGATCCTCTATGCCGGTCACAGTAGACTCCTATTTCTTTCTTTTCCCAAATCAGTTGCCAAATATTGTCCCTGATGCCTCCCTATTATATCTCATAATTATTCATACCCATCCCATTCTCTCTATTCCCGTGTCCATCACTCTTCTTCGTGATTTCATTTTCCCTTTCACACACTATTGAAATACCATTTTAACTCTTGTAATATTCTTTTAACTAGGGGGTGACTAGGTGGCACAGTGAATAGAGCACTGGCCCTGGAGTCAGGAGGACCTGAGTTCAAATCTGACCTCAGACACTTAACATAAAAACTAGCCGTATGACCTCGGGCAAGTCGCTTAACCCCAATTGCCCTCCAAAAAAAAAAAAAGCAAAAAAAAATAATATTCTTTTAACTACTGAAAGATTACATTGTCTTTTTCTTCTCTAGACTAACTTCCCAAGAGATATCAAAGTCATTTTCTAAAAGCACAGGACTGACCATATCACTATTCTATTCAATAAGTTCCTTTGGCTCCCTACCACCTCTAGAGAGGCAAATATAAACTCTCTTATCTGGTATTTAAAACACTTCAGGGGTGGCTAAGTGGTGCAGTGAATAGAGCACTGGCCCTGGAGTCAGGAGGACCTGGGTTTGGATACGGCCTCAGACACTTAACACAAAAAATAGCCATGTGACCTTGGGCAAGTCACTTAACACCAAGTGCCCTCCAAAAAGCAAAAAGAAAAAAAATCACAAGTTATCTCAAATCTACCTTTCAGGGTTTACTGCACATTACACACCTTTATATAATCTTTTGTTCAGTCTAACTCAACATCCTTCTTATTGTCTCTCTTACACATGATTCTCCATCCTGTCGTTTGAAAAAACTCATCCTATATACATGAAACAGATTCTTCTTCACTTCTTCCTCTTAGAACCCCAATTTTCCTGTAGGTTAGCTAAAGAACAACTTTTTCTAAGAGGCCTTTCTTCATCACACACTTCCTAGTTATTACCTCCCCCTCAAACAAACAAATTTCTTTTTATGTATGCACTTTGAATCTATTTTGTAAATATTTACTTTATATGTTGTAGTGTCAATGTGATATTCACAGTACCTACAGAGGTTATGAATATGCTGGTATAATTCCAAATTGCAAAATATGACAGACTTTCCACATAGAATACAGAGTCAGAACATTTATTCAAGCACCAGAAAGCCGAATCCATCATAGACCTCTCCTTGGGTACTTAATGCTGACTGAGAAGATCATGAATTACTGTGGCCTAGGGGTGGGAAAACTCTGTACTCTGTACCTTTTACCTCTTAAGGATGATTGAGTTAAGGATGATTGGAAACTAATCTCCAATCAAGAAGAAAGAAGACTCTGTGACTGAGAGATTAAGAGAATGTGACCTAGGGGTGGAGAACTCTGACCTTTGTACTTTGTGTCCCTTGAGAAGACTTGCTCCTTAAGGATTACTGAGTTAAGGATTTATTGAATGATACCTTTTGCTTAAAACTATGTGGCCACTTTAGTGATAGGTTGTTAAGTTATAACATTGTGAATGCTGTATTTTGGTTTCTGTGAATGTTTTGCTTTAATTTACTTCTGAATAAATAGTTCACTATACTATGTAATCAGAAGCTTAAAGCTGTTCACAATAGCAGTCCTCTGGAAAGCTGTTCGTGCTTGGCTTTACAGATTATAGGAACATAGGTATAGAACTAAAAGGTACTTTATAGGGCATTGGGCCTAAATATCTTATTTTATAGATGAGGAAACTGAGATGAATAGAGATTAAATGACTTGCCCGTGGTCAACCAGCTATTGTGAGGTAATATTTGAATTCAAATTATCTTGACTCTAAGACCAATACTTTATCCATTGCACTACAAAGAAGATACAGAAAAAATGCTTGTTGGATGATTCATTGCTTGACTGATGAATCAAAGAAGAGAATATATCTTCTCAAAAGGATTGGATAATGATAAAGGAAAATGGAATGAAAGCATATGAATCTTGTTTTACTTTTGTTTTCTCTGTCAAAAACAATGGAATTTGGACTGTGAAGGATAGAAACAAAAATAAATAATAGGGAGTTGAAACAAAGAAAAACTTAGAAGAAAGTGAGAGAGCCCCAACCTGCCTGCAGTAAGCTCAATTTATCACACCAAGGTGAACAATATATCAGGTACTTCAATAAATGGTACCTATATCTGCTACCTTACTATCAGTGAATTTTGAAAGATCCTGCAACAAGGGGCAGATTTTTGTTGTCGTTTAGTCACTTCAGACTCTTTATGACCTTCTTGGGCTTTTCTGAGTTTTGTAGGATTTGTTTTATTTTATTTTGGCAAAGATACTGGAGTGATCTGCCATTTCCTTCTTCAGTTTATTTTACAGATGAGTAAATTGAAACAAATAAGGTTAATTGACTTGCCCAGGGTCACACAGTAAGTGTCTGAGAGTATATTTGAACCCAGGTCTTCTAACTCTAAGTCCAGTGTTTTATCCACTGTGCCACATAGCTGCCTGAAGTGGCAGATGCCTCAACATTAGTAAAAGGGGAAAAAAGTGAAGAGAAGGATTTACAAACCATAGAATAAAGAGATTTATTTTTGTTCTTGACAAATTTGTAGAACACATCAAATGGTTTGCAAATATGAAGGGAAGAAATCAATGGTCAGAAAGCCAGAATGCTTTCACTAAGGACAGTTTATACCACATCGTCCTCAATTTAATTTTTAATTTTTAATTTAATTTTAATTTTAATTAAATTTCTGGAGATCTGGAGAATGTGCATGATCATGTGTGCCTAAATTTGAAAATATTTGATGGAGACTTTCATATGATACTTGTGGATAAAATTAATAGGGCTCAGCATTAATAAGTTGAGATAGATTTGGAATTAATTGAATTACATAATCAAATACAAGGCATTGGTGAATTAATGCTAACTTAAAGGGAAGTCACTAGTGGTGTGCCTAAGAGATCTGTGCTTTTTCCTATAGTGTTCCCCATTTTTAAATTAGTGATTTAAATGACATCTTATTAATCTTAGTTGACAAACAGCTGGAATAAATAGGCAATACTTTAGGTATCATTCAGGTTTCAAAAAAAAGATCTTTATAGTATAATAATAGGTTTAATCTCATAAGATGAAATTAATAAATATAAAATACTACACCAGGATTAGAAAAATAACTTCACAAGTAAAAATTGGTGGAGATTAGCATGTCAACAGGTAGTAGGAAAAAAAGAGTTGGAAGTATAGTGAACTGAAAATTCAATATTAGTCAACATTGTAATATGGCAATCGAAAAGTTTAAGGGCCTCTTAGGCTAAACTGAGAAGCAAAACGCCCAAAAAATAAAAGGCAAAAGCCTCATACTATTCCCTTGTCAGTATATATCTGAGATACTGTGATCAGTGTGAGCACAGCATTTTAGGAAACATATTGCTGAGCTGGTGAACATTCAAAGGGGGGGGGGGGGTGTGGCCAAGATTGAGAAGGGAATGGAGAACATGTCATACGAGAATCATTTGAATATACTGGGAATTTTTATACCAGAGAAGACTTAGGAGACAACGTGATATCTGTTTTCATGAACTTGAAGAGCTGTCATGGGAAAGAGGGATTAAGCTTGTTTTCTGATCTCAGAAGGTATTGAAATAGTCTGCCAAGTGGGCTCCTTGCCCTATCTCCCCTCTTCAATCTGACTTCCATATGGCTGCCAAAGGTATTTTCCAAAAGCATACATCTGCCCACATTACTCCCCTACTCAATAAACTCAAATGGTTCTCTACTTCCTCTAGGGAAACAAATATAAACTCCTGTTTGGCATTCTAATTCTTTAATAAGTTATTTCAAACTTTCAAGATTTATTATATATTTCACCCCTTCATGTACTCTTTTATTCAGCCATACTTGTCTTTCCTCACATTGTCTTTCACGCATGATATTATATCCCCCCTCCCCCACCAACCATGCCTTTGCACAAGCTAGATTTAAGCTTCAAATAGGTTTAAGTAAGATTTAAGATTTAAGTAGATTTAAACTTCAGGAGAATTGAAATTCAATATGTTTAGAGTAGGCCAAAAATAGAATAGGCTACCTCAGAGCCTCTCTTAAAATAGAGGTCTTTAAGCAAAGGCTCCAAGATCACTGTTTAAATAAAATGCAGAGGAGATTCCCATACAGGTTGGACTAGATGGTTTAAAAGGTCTCTTTTAGTTTTGAGATCCTATGATCTTTTGAAGCGAAATGAATGTCTTCATGAAAGTCAGCGGTACCTTTAAGTAAATTGTGGTATTATGAATCTCCACAAGATTTTTTTTTTCTTTTCATAAGGGAGAGGAGGCTTAGTCAATACTTTCGTTAACTGACATCTGTAATCAAGCCTGAAATTCTGAAAAAAAAAACTGACCAATGATCATAACTAACAATACATAGAATACATATTTATATACTTGTTAATTGTTTTCCTCTGATGTAAACATTAGCTTCTGCTCAATATTTAACTGAAATACATACACAAAGACAAACTGTGTATTTTGATTGATTATTAATTAGCTATAATTTCTAAGTACTTTATTATTCAGTATAAAGCCCCAATCAATTAATAACTAGTTAATAAGTAGACAATTTTCCACCTTATTCCATCTCATTTGTTTAAGTAACCTAGTGAAGACATTCCACCTACAATCTCTCAACCAACTATCATTTAATGTGCTTCAGTTTGTGACACCTACAGTGATAGATAAGAAAATACTCCCTATCCTAGGACTTTACATCTAAACTAAGGAAACAATGGATACATAGATAAGTGCATAATGCACACACAGTAAATGCAAAGTAATAGGGAGGGAGATATCATTAGCAGCTGAAGATTTTACCATAGGCCTCTTTGTTAGAGGTAGAACCTGAGTTTTATTGCAAACTAAGTGGTACAGTGGATAGAGAGCCTATCCTGGAGTCAGGAGGACCTGAGTTCAAATGTGATCTCAGACACTTACTGTGTGACCCTGAGTAAATCACTTAACCTTGTTTGCCTCAGTTTCCTCATCTGTAAAATGAGCTGGAGAAGGAAAAGGCAATCTACTCCAGCACCTTTGCCACGTAAAGGGGGTCACAGAGTCAGAGTCAACTAATAGACAAAACAACAAGAGATATTAAGAAGTAAAAGTTTAGGAGTTAATTCCAGATTTGGAATAGGTGGGGGAGCAATCTATATAAAGCATGATGGAACGATCTGTAGGAGAAACAGCAAGTAGGTCAGTTTGGTTTTGATAGAAAGTGGTGGTAAAGGGAATAATGTGTAATAAGCCTGGAAAGGTAGACTGGAATCATTTTGTAAAGAGTTTTAAATGCTAAACAAAGGGACTTGTATTTTGACCTAGAAGCAATTAAGATCCTCTGAACTTTTTTTTAATCAGGAGAGTAAGACTGTCATATGTATGCTTTAGAAGTTCTTTTTTTTTGCAGCCAGGAATGATGGTGTATGCCTATAATCTCTTTTAGTAGGGGAGTCTGAGGCTGGTAAATCATTCATTAAAAGTTCTGAGCTGTAGGCAATCTAAAACCAATCATGTGTCCACAATAAATCTGCATAGCTGATTAGCACTTGGATCAGTCCCCTGAGAAAGAGAGGCATGAAAGAAGGGAAGAAAGAAAACACCAGAGAGACAGAGAGAGACAGAGACAGAGACAGAGAGAGACAGAGACAGAGAGAGAGACAGAGAGAGGGAGAGACAGAGAGAGAGACAGAGAGAGACAGAGAGACAGAGACAGAGAGACAGAGACAGAGAGAGACAGAGAGACAGACAGAGAGAGACAGAGACAGAGAAAGACAGAGACAGAGACAGAGAAGGGAGGGAGGGAGAAAGGAAGAAGAGAAAGGAACATCATTCTTGCAGTTTTATGTAGAATAGATTGATTAGGAATCAAGGAAAGATTTCAGACATGAAGTCCAAGTGGTATATACTATGTTGACTATTATAGACAATACAGAGGTGATAAAAATAATTATCTTCCCTTTGGAGGCTTGTTTATTTAGTCATGTATTTTTTTAAATTTGGGAACTATACAATGTTGAGGCATAAAACAACGTGACAAGTACACAATGTTGTACTTAATGAAATAATATTATGAATTGAGGAATTCAAAGAAATGAGTGATAATTATAGATCTATATAACTCACTTTGTATATTTCTGTTTGCAAGTTCTATGATGTCACTCAAGAAATACTTCCAAATAGTTTCTTTTATGAAAGACTCCCTGTGTGTTAGTTTTCCTGAGCACACAGGAATGGGTAAAATGGTAGTAAAAACTAAGAGAAGGAAGAGTTAATGTGTTATGTTAAGGATTGAAAGTTTTATGATCTAATATAATAGTATGATTTAACATGCAGCTAATAACAGTAATATTATTTTGCACACCTGAGTGTGTATCTACAAAAGCTGAAATAATTTTCCTATTCCTGGAATGCACAATTTCAGACATAAAATGAAGTTATTATTCATAGGAATCTGCCAATAGTCAGTAAAGTCTAGACATCTAAAATGCAATCAAAAATGCTTTCCCGTTTTATAAATAATGCCTTATATGTAGATATGGCTTTTAACTTTTCAAAGAGGTCTCACAGCTTTTATGTCCTTCTATCCTCACAAAAACCTAGTGATTCAGGCAGATTAGGACTTATTATCCTTATGTATTAGAGGAGGAAGTGAGGGCTTGAGAGGTTGCAAGATGTCTCCACAATCTTACAAAATTAGTAGCAGAATCAGAACTAGAAACTAGATCTGAAAACCTCTGTATCCAATAATCAAATGGCTCTCACCATTCCTAACTTTTTCTCTCCTATTTATCTGTCTGTCTTAGATTTCACTGTGTGAATTTTATTTTTAAGCAAAAAGTTCCCAGTCTTATCTATTCTATTCTATTTACTTTGGGCTATATGGGAGTATTCATTTAGCCTCCAATTTGTGTCATTAAGTTATTGTGTTTATATACTCTCAACTCTTTAGATTTTGTTTGGCAAAGATGATAAATGTCTATCGCTGAGGTAACCTGGCTAGGCTGTTCATACATTTTCAAAGCTATTCAATCAATCAACAAGCATTTATCTTACTCTGTGCCGGACACTGTTCTTTTACAGTTTTATTCATTAATAAATTATCTTCAACATTTCTATCATCAAATATACAATAAATATGTACTGTATCTTAAAGCACATTAGGTTCAGTGAAGATAAAAAAGACTAAGTCATGAGACCTACCCTCAATTTCCTACATTCCATTTGAGGAGAGAAGATGAAAATACATTTTAAAAAAGAAACAATAATACAACCTGAATCAGGAAAACATGGGTTTCAGTTCTGTCTCTGATAGGTATTGACTATATCACCATTGGCTAATAACTGCCTATCAATGTCTCAAATAATTTTTTAAGACTATAAGTTACAGATATGTTTCTTTTCCTAACCAGAGAAGATGGTTTCCCACTCAGCTTCCAAAACAAGGAAATTATAGATTGATGTCTCTCTCTCTCTCTCTCTCTCTCTCTCTCTCTCTCTCTCTCTCTCTGTCTCTCTGTCTCTCTCTCTCACACACACACACACACCTCAAAAAGAGAGCTGAAAGTTTGCTAAGTATTCAGTGGGTGGTACAGGTGACAAAAAGTGTGTGCTTTTGTGTAATTGGGACAGCGGTGGATAATGAGAATACTATATAAAAAAAAGAGTAAGTCTCACAAGCAAACTGATGAGATAATTAGGCAACAGCCATTGGTTGGAGACAGTTGCTAGTATACAGGGAAGGGCTAATTAATGTCTGATTAATATCAGTTCCTTTAACCCACAGTATGAAATAGAAAACTAGTTAAATGCTATCATTTTCCAGGATATCTGTGTGCCTGCATCATGAGTACAGTAAACAGGGGTTTAGGATTTCTCTCTTCCCTCTTATCTGAAAGAACAATGAAATAGTCACTTATAGCCAAAACTCATTTCCTTGGTAGATGCATTTTTATACCTATTGAAGTTGGAGGACAAGGGCATTATGCCTCAACCTATGATTCCTCCATATAGTGGAAAGCATTGAAATCTATTCTTCCAGCTAGAGAGAGATTTCTGAGTAGCCCTTGTTTTAGAAGTTTGAGAGTACGTGGGTGTGAGAGTTCAGACCTAGAGTAAAAGTTCTTAACTTAGGCTCTGTAAACACTTTAGGGGTCCATGAATAGATTTTAGGGGCTCTGAGACTTTACTTTAAAAAAAATCTGACAACTGTATTTCCAGATCATCGCCTTCTTTTGTGATCTTTACATTTTATTTTATGTCTTTTAAAACATTGTTCTGTGAAGAGGCCCATGGGTTTCACCAGATTGCCAAAGATATTCTTGATATAAATAAGAGCTTGAGAGAACATTTTCTGACATAATTCACTCCTTGGAGAAAGAAGAAGGTGGTCATTTCCTGTCCAGTATCCTAATTGTAGAGAAAACGCAATAAGCTATTCAGAAAATTAGTCCTGATGAGGAGCTCCCTTGGCCAGAAAGTTCCATTATTGAAATTATTGCTTTGTGGAAGGCCCCTAAACCACAGAGTTGTATGACAAGGCTTGAGAGGCTCTATAGGAGTCTGAAAAAAGATGAACTCCTTATTATAATAGAAGGTTACAAGGATAGCAAATCCTTACAGAAAAAGAAGAAAAGATTTAATCTGTGTCTGTAAATAGGATTATATTTTAGGAAAGTGGAGTGGAAGAAGGGAAACAGTATAAACAAAGGCAGAGAAAGGTAATGAGCTTGAGGAACAACACATGACCATGTTGACCTAGGGCAAAGGAAGTAGTGGGAGATAAATTTGTCCCTTTTCTTTAACAAGCTGCTTAGGTTAAGACAGGAGAAAATGTGTCCCTTGGCTTTTTGTTTGCTCTCTCTCTGTCTCTCTCTCTCTGTCTGTCTCTGTCTCTCTCTCTCTCCCTCTTTCTCTCTTTCTCTCTCCCTCTCTCTCTGTCTCCTCTCTCTCTGTCTGTCTCTCTCTATATATATATATGTCTCCTCTGTCTCTGTCTCTGTCTCTCACTTGTCTGTCTCTGTCTCTCTCTCTGTCTCTCTGTCCGTCTGTCTGTCTCTCTCGATACACGGGAGATTTTAGATACATAAGATCTTCGCAACTTTTTGGAAAAATGATTTCAAATTCCTTATGGTGATATCATTCAAAAAGGTCTTAGATCAAATAGTTATTACAACCAGGATTATACTATTGGTTATTACCCTTTGCAAAGGTCAACATGAATTCAATTCATATAAAACAGCTATTTCCATTCATTCTTATCATTTATGATAGACTGAATATGTTCATTCCTGTCTCCTATTCTCTGTTCTGTTTTACAAAATCCACCTAAGACTCAGAATGTCCTCTACCCTTTTCTCCCCACCTGATTAATTATTTTTTCTTTCTTTCCCAGATCAACTCCTGTATATTTCATGAAATCTTTCCTAAACAATTCGCTAATCTCTACCACAGCTGTCTGGGGAGACTCCTTCCCACTTTTATGGCTATGTCCAGAGACTCTTCTATTCCATTCATATCCCATCCTCTCTCCGCCACCCCCAATTCCTGGAACATTTTAGAGATGTCCCCATGTGTTGCATTCTGTTGCCCTTTACTTGTTGCAACTTTCTCCCATAAAAGTAAGGCTGGAGAGGGCATGGAGAGTGATTACAGATTTTCTTCAGGTTCCTTCATTTCTAAAAGTGAAGGGTTTGGATTGAAGGGTCTTCAAGGTCTCTTTTAGCTTTGACACTTAGTGATTCTATAATTCTTTGGTACTCCAAACCACACTATTTTTCCTATGTCCTAAACTTCTGTCATGTGCCAGACAAAAACATTTAATTATTTCCTGATATTTATGTTTTCTAAGCCACATATCTTTCCAGGGGTGGGGAAACTGCAGCCTAAAGGCCACATGTGGCCGTCATGAAGACACAAGGAAATATTATGGCAGATATGCTACAATCGTCTAGTCCTTCTTCCCTGTGGCCAAAATTATTTGTCTAAAACCTAAATATTAAATTGTTATAATTTAAGCCTTTCATTTTTCTTACTTTACAAATCACCTATTATCTAATTCACCTCCTGATGCCTCTCATACAAATGCTGATATATAGTAATACAATGTCCACTGTAATTCATTGTGTTTTTCCCACTAAAATCTAAAAGTGACTTTGTACTGCAGCCAAAGTCAGGTCCAAACTAAAGTATTATTCATGTAAACAACTCCCCATCGCTTTTTTTTTCTTTTACAAAGAAAGTATCAGGGAAAGGAAGAGGAATATTATGTAAGTAAATGTTGTATTTGAAAGTTGAAGTGTACAATATTCTCCCTCCATCTTGCTATTCTTCACAGTATAGTAAATGGAGTTTTGTTATTTGTATTGTGTTTACTTTTAAATGACAATTTATAGCAACAGAGCATGTTGCAACATAATTGAACTGTCTATACTTTATTATTTGTTTTATCTATCTCTGTTTTAGATCAATATTTATGAGCAATTTGTTATTACAACTAAAAAGAAGATAGATAACCATAGTGGTTTTGACAGTTTTATCTCTTAAAAAAAGACTACTTTATAACTGGATCTATACTTTAAATAAAGGTATACACAAGTACACACAGGTTTACATTTCAATTTAGTGTCTTAGCTTTGTATTCAAGGACCTCTATAACCCTTTCTAGTCTTATATCCCACTGATCTGATATAGAAAATCTCAGCTATAGGGAAATTAGCTCATACTTGGTTACCTCCAAGTATATTGCACTTTTTGGCCTCTGGTACAGGCAATTTGATGCATTAGAACGAACAATGGATTTGGAGTCAGAAGTTACTGTTGTTCAGTTATTTCAGTTATGTCCAACACTTCACGACCCCATTTAGGGTTTTCTTAGCAAAGATACTGGAGTGGTTTACCATTTCCTTTTCCAGCTCACCTTACAGATGAAGAAATTGAAACAAAAAGGGTTTAGTGACTTATACAAGATCATATAGCTAGTAAGAGTCTGAGCCCAGATTTGAACTCAGGTCTT
Organism: Petaurus breviceps papuanus; assembly: GCF_028583685.1. Lineage (NCBI taxonomy): Eukaryota > Metazoa > Chordata > Mammalia > Diprotodontia > Petauridae > Petaurus > Petaurus breviceps. Next base: position 5,454,987 of record NW_027187325.1, on the reverse strand, counting down.
CCTGACTTCAGGCTCTAACCACTGGAAAACCTAGCTACCTGAAATTTTAGGATCGAATTCCAGTTTTGCCCCTTAATACCTGCAGGGCCCTTTGTCATTTAATTTCTCCCACTTTTAGTTTCCTCAACTAACACGAAAGTTGGACTAAATGATCTTGAGGTGCCTTCCAGCTCTAGAACTAAGAATCTTTGATCCTTTGTTCATGTAATTTCTCTACCTGAAAGAAATGACTTACTGCTTTCAATACATTTAAATTATTTTACTTTTGGATATCCATGAGTAAAAAATAGAGAGTATAAAATCGGTAGTTAACAAGATTGATAGAACTGAGTATGCCCTGATATTTTTCAGGGAAACACACATACTCATATGCCTGATCAGGAGCTCCTGGTTGGTCGTCGGGGGTTTGGTTGAAGGTGATTGGTGCCCTTCTTGGTGAATAGTGTCAGGAAGTCCTGACCTTCTCATTAGACAATATGCTGCTATAGAAAGGCTCAGCTCTATCTGAGTTTACAAAACTAAAAAGAAGAGATGGAGAATTAATGGAAATATGTTGCAAACTAAGCAATGACTAAAGAAGAATAGTAGAAAGGGAGAGGGGAAGAGGAAAAGGTCTAGGGAATGGTAGGGTTGAATTGGGCTGCATACAAATGAGGAGAGATAGGAAGGAAAGAAAGGTTTCTGGACCAGGAATCCCTCAGATGACGGAGGCAGGAGGTGAGAATTTACTAGCATAAACCTGGACATAGACCAGTGGTTTGACCCCTTCCAAGGTTTCTTGATGATAGAAGACAGCATCAATATAGGTGTTTCTTCTCCAAACCCTAGATATTAGGCAGTGATAGTGACAGAGTTTAGATTAGCATTTCGGATCCCTTTGGCAAAAAAAAATAAAATTACACATGGCACTAGCCCACACTTGGGGTAAAAACAGCAAAAAGAATAAGGCACAAATTGCAGGATATTCCACATTCAAAGACTGTATTTGCTTTTTGTCAGTGCAAATTACTTTGTCATTCAGACTGTTGTCTTTATCCTTGTCAGGAGATTGGGAGGTCTCTACGTGAGGTACTGGGCTTTCTAGCTCTAGGTGTTCTGGCTTTGGAATCAAAATACTTGCATCAGTTTGACCATTTAGTAACTGTTTGATATTGGCCAAATTCCTTACTTTATCTGGGTCTCAGTTATCTCATCTGTAAAATCATAGGAGTAAATAAGATCATCTCTCAGTTCTCTTCTAGCTCTTAATCTATGATCTTATGAACGTATATACTTTGCACAGGAAGAGATATGATAGAGTCTCTGGAAGTGAAGCCCAAAGAGCCGGGAAAGGGGGGACAGTTGCAGGTCAACTGGCAAGATGCCTAGTTAGGCCCAAGTTTCTGGGGAATAGTGATATGGAATTTGAAATAACTGAATGAAAGAATGAAAGGTAAATACTTTACACAGTTATAGGCATAATGGGGATCTGGCACAAGCATGACACCCATCAGCTTGACTGATTGATGCAACGTTTCCATACTAAAGAGGCCAGGGAGCTTGCTTCTGGGAGCTTCATGATGATGGGTAAGTAAAGTACCTTGAAGTATTCTATAACTTGTTTTGGTTATTTAGCTATGGGATGAAGCAGAGATTCTATGGTTGGCTTCTGGGGCATGAAAAAAAGCCTGTCAGCTTCAGTTACTTTCTTTTTGCCTCAATGACCTTCATTCAATGACTCCTTCCCTCACAGAGTCAGAAGAGACCATCCCAAAAGGACAGAGACCTTAAGGGTCCTCTTCTCCTTTGAGATCATAAGGTCCCTGAGAAACAAGCCTTCATCCTTTTTTTTTTTCATTTGTTCTTTCCCATTTTAGGCAAAAGAAACAGAGTATCCAATCATAAGAGGTTCAAAGGTTGGAGGAGGAAGTCACATAAACCCAAGAATTGGAATCCAGAGTGGGTTTTGCAGCCAGTAGAACACTGATGCTTGAAGAAGCAAGGAGTGATCTTCAGCCATTACCTTTGGGACCCTAGCGAAGGAGAAAACTCATTCAACAGTTAGGTCACATCTGACATAAATGTAGTGAGACCAAAGCTATGTATGAACTGACCTAGGTTTTGAGCCTACTCTCCCAGTGACTGAGGTAGTATTGTGAAGATTATACCTTTTAGATGCTGAGGGAAATGCTTATATTTTCTTTTTCCTTGCTATATAAGAATAGCTAATATTTATGTAACGTCTATTGTGTGTTAGATATTGTTCTGAGCATTTTACAAATACTGTCTTATTTGATCATCACATCAACACTGGGAGGTGTCTATTATAATCCCCAGATTACAATATGGAAACTTAGGCAAACAGGTTTAAGTGATTTTCCCAAGGTCGCTCAGCTAATAATTGTCTGAAACCTGATTTGAACTCATGAAGGTGAACTCCCCTGGCTCCAGGACTGGCACTTTATCTATTGTACCACATAACTGTCCAATACAAAATGACTATAATTTAAATGTGGAAGGGGAGGGAGGAATGAATCTGAACACTGTGCAATTATAATGACAAGGCATGGACAAAATTTACACTCTTCTCCTTACTTTAGTAGTATTGGTCTTTGGCTATGAGACATTTACTGTCATTTGTTCATGGTCAATGTGTTGCATGATTTTGCTGAACCCCGTTCTCCCAGCTAGGTGGAACAGTGGACTCCAGACCTGGAGTCAGACAGACTCTTCTTCCTGAGTTCAAATCTAGCCTCAAGCACTTACTAGCTGTGTAACCCTGGAAAAGTGACTTAACCCTGTTTGCCTTATTTTGTTTGCCTCATTTGTAAAATGAGATGGAGAAGGAAATGGCAAATCACTCCAGTATTTTTGCCAAAACAAAAAACAGAAACAAAACAAGCCCTCAAATGGGGTTACAAAGAGTCAGACATGACTGGAAACAACTGAACAACACCAAACATTCTTCCTCCCTGCCCTCTTTAGTTTAGCTTTTACTCTTTGTTATAGGAAAGGCTCACTGGGTTAGGTAAAGATATGTTCAAAAATGAATGTGATTTTAAAACATAAGACACTGGGGCAGCTAGGTGGTGCAGTGAATAGAGCACAGGCCCTGGAGTCAAGGAGGACCTGAGTTCAAATCTGGCCTCAGACACTTAACACAAAAACTAGCTGTGTGACCTTGGGCAAGTCACTTAATCCCAATTGCCCTACCATCTCCCCTCCAAAAAGCAAATAATAACAATAATAATAAAATATAAGACATCAATAAAAATTAGGAAAGAAAAGAATAAAAGTTAGAAACTCTCATCTCCCTGCTGATTTATTGAAAAATATGTTAAGCCTCTTTTATTAGGTATTGTAGTTCTTCAAATCTATTTACTGTTGGACCCCAAAGCTTTTTATTTTATTAAGTTATAAAGTCAATATAGAATACAAGGATTTGTAGTATTTGTGAGTTCACAGATCCTTATGGATTGCAGGAAAATAAATTAACATTGAATTCTGCCTACTATCAGAGATGATTGACATCCAATGTCCTTGGGACTTTTTAATAACATTGTAGGCTGTTCTTTACTGGAAGTTAAAGAAAGCAGGACACAAGTTTTATCTGCTCAGGATGCTTTGGGTGTTACCCAGCTTGGACACAAAATCATAACAAATAGGCTTTTAACAGTTCCCTCCTAATATTAGATTTCTTTAAGTGAATAATAATAATGTTTAGAATTGAAAATCCAATATTAAGAATATATAATTATGTCATGTTTTGTCAGCTTTATTTGGGTTTTAAAAACTTTAAAATATTATGTACATGTTACCTATAACTATTGTTATATTTTATTAGTTGGCTTTCATAGGTTTCGATTTATACCTTATATAGATATTTTCACATTCTGTGTGATCACAGTTCCACTTATTGGATAGCTGTTTAGATGCCGTATTGATATATCCTAACAAGATAAAAGGGTGATTTAATTAGAACTAGAATTACCAAATAAAAGTGGCTGAAGATATATTTCTTTGAATCAGAGAATTGGTCAATGAATTGAATTAAACTATGGCTCTCAAGATATGAAAACTTCAAAAAGTACAAATCCAGGAATAAAGAAATCTATCTTATATTTCAAAGTTGTCCTTTTAGTGCTTTATGGATTGCTGGACTTGCCGATTAGTAGAGCAGGAAGGAACATTAAAGATCAGGTGGGAGAAAATTGATCACATAAATGTACTAGTTTACACTTTATGGAGAAAAACAAATAAAATAAAGAGATTATCCGTAAAGGACAGATAAAGAAAAATGCTATCTGCATTCAGAGAAAGAACTGATAAACAGAAATATGTGCAGAATAATTTTACATATATAAACCTATTTGTGTTTCCTGGTAGCCATTGCTAGGGTGAGGGAGAGGAGGGAAGGAAAAAAAAGAAAAAAAGAAATTTACCTGATAATTTTGTGGTATATTTGAAAGGAATAGCATGTTGTGCCAGGTAAATTTGACGTTTCATGTATGATTATACTGTGTTATGGAAATGCTTGTTTTATTCCATAGATTAAAAATGAAATTTAAAAAAGAGGAATAAAGAGGTCCTGTAATTCTTCAGACATTATTCAGGAAAAGGGACATTATTAATACTCATATGCTAGCTATTGTCACAGTTGTTGTTGTTTTGTTGATGGTGTGGTAGCTATATGTAATAAATAGAGTATGAGCAATAAAGTGAATTAGTGACCTTATTGTAAGGAGCTAAATCTAATCTTACTAAAAGATTTAAGTTCACTGGAGGCACCTAAATGGTGCTCCAAAGTGGCACAGTAGAAAGAATACTGGGTTAGGAAGACCTGAGTTCAAATCTAGTCTCAGACACTTAGAAGCTGTGAGATCCTGGGCAAATTACTTGACCTCTGTATGACTCAATTTCCTCAAATTTAATAAGGATAATAACAGCATATACTTTGCAGATTGCTGTGAAGATCGTGAAAAAATACTATAATAATATGTAACATTTTAAAAGTGTTTATAGGTCAATGCCTGGCACATGTTTGTTGTTCAGTCGTTTTTCAGTCATATTTGACTCTGAGATTCCATCTGGGGTTTTCTTGGCAAAGATACTAGAGTGGTCAGCCATTTCCCTGTCCAGTTCATTTTATAGATGAGGAAACTGAGGCAAATAGTTAAATTGACTTGCCCAGGATCACACAGCTGCTAAGTGTCAGAGGCCAGATTTGAATTCAGGAAGATAAATCTTCCTGTCTCCAAATCTGACACTTTATTTGCTGTTCCACCTAGCTGCCCATACCTGGCACACAATAGGTGCTACATAAATGCTTATTCCCATCTCCCTGAGTTATTGGTGAAATGTGACTTATAAGTGTATGGTAGCAATGGAAGGTTATGTCTTATCCAAAGGCAATGTAAACGTATCAATCAAGTTACATTGTATATCAGTAAGATTTACTCCTGTAAGAAACTCTAGGTACTGAAGTAGAAAAGCATAGTAAAGAATATTTGAGTGAAAATCAATGGAGGGAAAGTAGAAGTATAGAGGAAATGTGCAATGGACTACCTAGGTACAGAAGCATGCATGGCATATGAGTGAGGGGGGATTTTAAAAATCTGGATATTTGCTAAAAACACTCTTTTTCTCTCTTTCACTGTGTTTCTCTGTCTCTATCTGTCCACCTCTTTTTCTCTGTCCATCTGTCTGTCTGTCTTAAAACTATTTTCAAAACAAAATAAATTTTATTTTTGCCTAAAGGATAACTTAATTCTGTGAAAGGGACCTGCTCCTGATACGTAGGAAGTGATTGATAAAGTTATAAGAATCTTAGATGAAAAAGAGAAGTGACCAAATTATCTAAGAGTTGATGAGAGATAACAAAAAGAAAACTGAGAATTGTGAGAAAGTTGATTCACTGAGAACCCTTACTCTATTCCAATCAGTATCAATAAATTTGATACGATTCTATAGGGGTAGTGATTATAAGTTGTATATATCTGACCCCAGAGATATGACCTGCAGATCATAAATTTACTTGCTTAACCATAGGAAGTTAACTAGAGCTCCTCCACCCTTGTTTTTCTGTCATGGTGACCAAACACAGTGTGGCAGAGGTGATTCAACTACGTGGAAAGTCCCCCAATTTATTTTCGTATCTCCAGACCATTCTTTCTTGTCCAACACGAGCAAGTGACCACTTTATGACCATTTTATGACCACTTAGTCATTGGAGATGGCCCATGCTTCATCCAATCTGTGATTCTCCTGATAATGTCATTTTTGGCCCTTCAGAGCAAGGTCTGTCAAGCAATGAGATTCTGTATTTTGCCATGCCTCTTTTGCATATTTGGGCAAGAATAAGCAATGTATTGATGCATATTTTGTATAAATCACATAGGAATATAGTCCTATAATAAGCCTTGAACTTTAATGTTTAAACAAGTAATATTTCATTACTTGTTTACCATCTATTGAGATGACTTGTGCAATCATTAAGAAGCTGACAAAGATATCTTTACCCTGTTTTGCTCATATTTCACAACCAAATCAAGCATGGGTGGTGGCATGGCATGAAAACCCCCCAGTATGTTCTTGGAGCATATGCATAGCTCCTGCCTAACCTAAGAGAAGCCTGTCCATCTTGTGACCACCTAGTCAGAGGAGATATTTCCTGCTTTGCCCATCTGTAGCCCTGCTGATGCACTGTTTGCTTATTTTACCCAATACACCATATATCAACCAATGGAATTATTCTGTATTTGGTATAGCTGATCAAGAATGCTACAAATCTAGCCCTATAAAAATTGAGCCCTAGAAAGAAGGGGTATCTCAGACCATGAGGAAGGTCTAACGTTCACTTCATTGGAGTGGACCATGGACTCTTTAATAAAGTGCCATTGACACAGAAAGAAGTCTGACTCAGAATCTTATTGTAAGTTGGAAAATTTTAGTTCTCACAATAGGCTGTTGAGCATTCTAGATTTGAAAAGAGCTAATTTCAAAGAGTTCAGAGAAAAGACAAAAAGGAACTTATGGCCTAAATTTTATAGAAGTCAATTTAAGAGAAAGATCATGTTTACAAACATGAAATTCTGATAAGGTTAAATTTTTAAAAATCCAATAAGAAAAGATTAGGTTTGCTTTTTTTTTTTTTTTTTTTTTGCTTTTTGGAGGGCAATTGGGGTTAAGTAACTTGCCCAAGATTACACAGCTGTTTTTTTTTGTGTGTGGGTGTTAAGTGCCTGAGGCCGAAACCGAACTCGGGTTCTTCGGACTCCAGGCTGTTCTTTACTCATTGCTCCACCTAGCCACCCCTGAAAAGAATAGTTTTCTAAAGAGATTTTTGTGGCTGCACCAGGATTTCAAAGACCAACTCAGATTTTAAATATAAGAGTGGAAAAAAAAGTTTAGGTAGTAGAAAATATACAGAAAACCATTGTTGCTTGAATGATTTTTGCAATGCTTCCTCCCAGAATTAGCTAAGGTTTGTCATGATTGCTAAGGGAAATAAAAGAATTTTTTTAAAGCAAGGTTGAAAACAAAAGGAAGATCAAGGAGAACTCAGATTTATACAGTGGTTTACATTTTATAAAATCATTTCCCCACAATACTCAGGTAAAGTAGAAATATGGGAATCATGTTATCTTTATCTTGCTCACGAGAATATGGTACTTATAGAGTTTGGTGATTTGAGCATTGTCACAACATTAGAAAAGCTCAGAATCAGGAATTTCAAATCAGATTAATTTAGTTTCGGTTTTGCTTTGTTTTGCTTCCACTGCAACATACGTGCCCAATAGGACTGCTGCTTGGGACAAGTGGGAAAGTAATACATTTCATGACTTTAAGGAAGAACTATGTAACTCTCATTTTGTTTCTGTTCTCACTAATAGAAAAAAATATTACCCTGGAGAAGAGGCACTATTGTCTATGCAGATCTAGCCTCATAGTCAGACCTGAGTTCAAATCAGATCTATTCTCATATGCAGGAATATCCCAGTTCAACCTTTGACATATATGGACTGAGTGACCTTGGGCAAATCATTAAACCTCTTCTTGCCTTAGGCAACTAAGTCTATAAATTATGGAACAAGTGCCAATCTGCATTAATTAAGGATTTTTTTTCCATTGAAAGTTTCCTAAACTGATTAAATCATAGATGGGATCTGAGGGAAGAAGAGAGGAGAGGAGAGGAGAGGAGAGGAGAGGAGAGGAGAGGAGAGAGGAGAGGAGAGGAGAGAGGAGAGAAAAAGCATTGGTAGTAGTTGTCATAAAATAGATGTTAAATGACTTGTAAAATGTTAAACTATACAATAATGACAAAACTTATATCAGAATCCAAAATTCCTGGTTCCTAATTTATGATCTATTTCTACTGAAATGACAATTTACATTTCCAAATCATTCAAAGTTTGACCAAGTCTTTCATCACAATACAACCGTGAAGTAGATTGGGTGGATATTGTTATCCCCATTTTCCAGGTGGGGAAACTGAGACTTACAGTTCCATCAGTAAGAAGAATGAGAACTAGGATTCACATCTAGATTCTTCAGCCAATATGCTTTGTCACTAATTGGTTGTATAGCATGAAAACAGGGGGAACAATTCATCCCACTATTACCTGACAGAAATCTCTCTCTAGGTTACTCTTCTATTTGCAGTTTCAAGTTCAGGGCAGGGAGTTTCATTGTCAGGTAGTTATTGCAAAGGAACAACAAGCAGAAATAGATTGAGAGAAGGAATAGGAAAAGGAAGATGGTAGGAGAAGGGAGGGTTGAGAAGGGAAAGGAATGAAGGAAAGGGAATCTAAAATGGAAATTTTAATTCTGGTAGCAGTGTGCATTTGAGAGAAAAGCAGAGGAAGGTAAAGTAAATTAAAGAGCTTAATGGCTAAAGAGAAGTTTATTTTCTTGGACTTGAAAAAAAAACTAGAACTTCATATTTAATGTTTGTCTTCAAATAGATGTGCCTTTGGTAGGATAAAGAGAAAGATTTGCATAGTATTATTTTTTTCAATGCATCAAATTGCTCGTGTTAATTTATTTTTCTCTTTTCCTTTCCTTTCTATTTGTGCAGCTCAATTGTTCACAGTTGATTGTTTTCTCTCTTCCCACAATGAACATACACTTCTAACACAATTTGGTCTACAGCCTAACAAATAAATTTAGAAAAACACTGTTGGCAACCACAGTCTGATTAGAGAGTATTAGGGTTTAGAGAAAAAAAAAATGGTTAATCGATCATTCAAGTTAATTGAGATAGATTTTCATGGATTACCAATTTGCAAAGAGTTCAGAAGTTCACTTATGCTTAACCCTGCATTGAAGGCAACTTACGATCCATGTGACCCTGGTCAAAGCACACAACCTCTTCCATCTTCAGTTTCTCATCTGTAAATTAAGAAGTTTGAAGTAGATGTTCTCTAGGGCCCCTTCCAGCTCTAGATTTATAATCCTATAACTCTTTGAGAATTCATAAGTATTCAAGGTCTGATAAGCTGTTAGGGTTACCAGCCTAAATTTCAGAATTTCCATTGTGTTGTTAATGTGTGGAGCAGAATAGTGATAAAATGTTCCATTATATGGAATTCTGCATGAGTGAGATTTTACTGAGTATGATTTTATCCTTTCTTTAGGCTTTCCTTTTGCCTTCTTACAATGCTTTGGACATCTACACACATAAACACACACACAAATAATTTACTTTGCTCTAGAAACTTAAGAGTTATAAAATGATTTCTTCACAAACTATCTAATGAGATAACCAGTATAATCATAGTTATTGCTAATTTAAAGAAATGCTCTATTAAATTATATTCATTAAGGGGTGGCTAGGTGGCGCAGTGAGTAAGAATACCAGCCCCAGAGTCGGGAGGACCCGAGTTCGGTTCCAGCCTCAGACACTTAACACCCACCCAAAAAATAACTAGCCATGTAACCTTGGGCAAGTTACTTAATCCCAATTGCCCTACAAAAGGCAAAAAAAAAATATCATATTCATTAATACTTTTGTAGCTAGACACTCAGAGAAATACAAAGGAAACTCATATAAGCTTTATAAATGTGAAATTTTATTATCAAAATATTTTATTATAACTCTTCAGGATCTCACTGTCTTCCCAGGCCAAAATATGACTCCCTCCTTAGGTACTCCTCCTCCTATGTGTGTTGATTTACTCTATTAGAATACAAGTTTCATTGATGGTTTGGATTGTCTTACTCTTCATATTTTTATTTCTGGTGCTTGAGAATAGTTCCTGGTGCATAGTAAGCAATTAATTAATGCTTCCCATTCATTCATGCATTTGTCCATTCACAATCACATTCTATTCAGTAAATATTAATAAAGTCTCTATGTGTTATAGGCACCATATGGGAAACAACTCAAATCAAGACAACAAGCATTTATTAAGTTCTTATTCTGTTCATAGGCCTTTGGTGGATGTGAAAGATATAAAATCATATAAAATATTCACTACCTTAAAGAAGTTTCAATTTTACTGCATGACTGCAACATGCATACAGATACATAAATAAAACTCAATTGAGGAAGAGGAGGGGAATATTAACAACTTGAAAGATTAGAGAAGGTTTGACACAGAAAGTAGTGCTTTGTGTTAAGATTTTTTTTTTAAGCAATTGGGGTTAATTAACTTGCTCAAGGTTACATGGTCAGTTATTTCTGAGTGTGGTATTAAGTATCTGAGCCTGGATTCAATCCCAGGTCATCCCGACTCTGGGGCCAGTGCTCTTACTCACTGTGCTACCTGGCCACCCCTTGTGTTAAGATTAATATACCAACCTCTGCCCCCCATCCAAGTCAGGTTAGTTTTTCTTTACACTGTATTAAAAGTGTCCTCAAGACCTGTTAGACCTAGGGGACTGCATTGAACCTAAACTACCAGAGAACTGGTGTGGGTAAGGCAGTGCTTAGTGCCTACATCTGATAAGCATTAGCTCTGAGGAAGCTCAGAATTCTTAAACTGAAGCAATGCACCAACCCCAAGGTCCCTGGTAGCAAGAATTACAGGCAAGTGCTGCAGCAAAAACTTTTTCTGAAGAAAAGTAGCATTCAAGGTGTAGGTCATCAAGAAGTTTACTGTCTAACTGAGAAGAAAAGACCTGAGACAAATAGAAATTAATAGAGATATATCCACAATTAATTGCTAGCTTAGGTGCTAAATATTTTAAGTGTTATCATGACTTTCCTAGAAAGCAGTGTTCATGGTGGGTTTGAACTGGCTTCCTGGAAGAAGTAGTGCTTGAGCTGGGTCTTAAAGGATGAACAGAATTTGAATTGGTTAAAAGTGAGGGGAAAGACATTTGGGAAAAGAGGAAAAAAACACAAGAAAATATGAAGAGTCAGGAATTAGCATGGTGGATTTGGGAAATATTGACTAGACTGTGAGTTGCAGGAATGCCGCCTATTCCTATTCTGTTTGGAACATAGGACACATAGCCCCTCCAACCAGTTAGAAATTCACAACGTATGACCTAAGAGTCTCTCTTGTCTCCCCTTCTTCCCTTCTTCCCTGCCCCATCTCTCTCTCCTTTTCTCTGACTCTTCAATTTTGTTCTTTTTGTCATGCATTTAAAAAAATAAATCTTATCTTTTGTTGCTAAAGCACAGTCATTTATTTTCCCTTAAATCCAAAGGCACCACTGAATGTTCCCTTGTAACAACTAAAAACACATTCAAGAAAAAACAATCAATTTAATGATTGAGACAAGGTACTACATTCCATATACGTATCCCTCAATTTCTACAGAAAAAAAGGAGGGAGAATTGTTTCATTATCTGTTCTTTGGAAAAAAGATTGTTCATTACAGTTCATCTGAGATTGACTATTTTAAATGATTTTGTCATTTATATTTCTCTTGTAATTTTATACATTACAGCAGGATGAAGGAAACTATATTTATTAAATGCCTACTATGTGCCAGGCACTGTGCCAAGAACTTTACAAATATTATATCATTTCATCCTCACAACAACCCTGTGAGGCAGATGCTTTTTTATTACCTTCATTTTGAAACTGGGTCAGATAGAGAGGTTAAGTGACTTGCTGTAAGGGTTATGGGATTTAAAGATCTTCCATGCCCCATTGGACTTGCTGACGTGGCAGGAAGGGGTGGAGCAAGAGGAAGCGGAAGACAAGCTAGAGTTCCTGCAGTGGCTAGCAGTGGCGGAGACAGGCGGCAGCAGCAGCAGAGGCAGCTTATTTCTGCTGCAGGCAGAGGAATTTGAATGTAGGACTTTAGACTCCAAATGCACTGCCCTTTTTCTCTGTGTCATTTAAGCTCAAAGACAGAAAACTTTTTGCCTGGGTTGATCAAAAAGGAATGATTTGAACCCAGGTTTTTGCAAGTTCTGCTATGCTTTGCTGCCTTCTTTTGAAAACAGTACAAGAAAGTAACAGAAACACAAACCAACTAAACAAACAAAAACTTCAGGGAAGTTGAATCTGGAAGCTCTGGGTTGGGTAGAAAGACACATGGAAGAGAAACAAGACACATGGAAGAGAAACAATCTGTGACAGATCTTTCCTTTGTCTGACACTTCTATTCAGCAAGACAAGTCGACAGACCTTCCCCCACAATTTCATTTGACCAGATAATGACCAGTGAGATTTCTGAAGCAGCAGAGAAATCAGGGATGACCCTTCCTAATGGTAATTTTTCTATCTCTTTAAAGGAATGACTACTTAAAAGCCATTACTTATTATAGGCAGTTCTGCTTTTTCAATCATCCCTATGCTAATTTGATTAATCCCTGTGATAGCAGGCTTTGCAAGAGGGGGACTTGGAAGAACAAAGTGTGACAATAAAGTTTATCACTTCGGTTTTTCATTCTAATTTACATTTTGTAATTATGTTCCCATTAAACGATGATAAAAACATGGATGGCATTCAATAGAAGCTTACATCATGGCAGCTTTTGCTTGCAGGTAAGAACAAGAATAAACTTTCAAATATCAAAGTAAAGGAAACTCCTTTGAATTTGAATAACTGTGACCCTGATAGAGATCATACAAATTTCAGAATGAAATCAAGACCATGTCCTCTATAAATGTGTTTTGTGGTTGTTCAGACATTTTTTCAGTTGTGTCCAACTCTTAGTGACCCTATTTGGGGTTTTTTTGGCAAAGATACTAGAGTGGTTTGCCATTTTCTTCTCCAGCTCATTTTACAGATGAGGAAATTGAGACAAACAGAACCAGTGACTTGCCTACAGTCACTGTCTAAGGCCAGATTTGAACTCAAGAAGATTAGTCTTTTCTGACTCCAGGTCTGGCACTCTATCCACTGGGTCACCAAGCAGCTTTCAAGTATTTGATGAAGTTCTATTCTTTTTCTTTTTTTAAAGCAATTGGCGTTAAGTAACTTGCTCAAGGTTACACGGCCAGTTATTTCTGGGTGTGGTGCTAAGTATCTGCGCCAGGATTTGATCCTCAGGTCATCCCGACACTGGAGCCGGTGCTCTTACTGGCTGAGCCACCTGGCCCCCCCTAAGCAATTGGGGTTAAGTAACTTGCTCAAGGTTACATGGCCAGGTGTTTCTGTTTAGGTGCTAAGTGTCTAAGCCTGGATTTGATCCCCCAGGTCATCCCAACACTGGAGCCGGTGCTCTTACTCGCTGTGCTACCTGGCCACCCCCCCCTTTTTTTTTAATTCTTTTCTTTCTTTTTTCAATTTCTTGTTTTTATTTTGTAGGGCAATTGGGGTTAAGTAACTTGCCCAAGGTCACACGGCTAGGTTTTTTTGTATGTGTGTGTTAAAGTGTCTGAGGCCGGATCCGAACTCAGGTCCTCCTGACTCTGGGGCCAGCACTCTAATCACTGTGTCACCTAGCCGCCCCTGAAGTTCGATTCTTACCACATTGTTACACATATGAACAGTATCTTCATAAATTATTTTAGATTATCTATACATTTTAAGTAAATCAAATCAGGGTTATTTTTTTTAAAAATCAGCTCACTTATCAATAAAGATTTTTTTTTGGTATGATAACCAAAAGTGGTTGTGGCATTGACTATTCTAGCTAACTTCAGGATTGTTGTGGAAATCCTATTGTCTGGTGTCATTTGGGATAATATTATTTAGAGGAAAGGGTCACTTGTGCCTCAATGTGTCTTGTATCAGGACACTATAATAAGGCAAAAATTATGTTAGACCTATTAACAACTTTTTTTCTGTATTAAAAACCATATTCTGTTGGGGGCAATTTTAGTGCAAAAAATAAAAATATGCAGGGAATTATGAGGGACTACTCTAGAGTGGTGGCATTGTCAGAGGACAGAAGGTGGTGGATCACTATCATAACCATGAGAGACCAAATTATTTACTATAAAGAGAGAAATGATTGACACAACTTTATTTAATCCAAGTCTATTCAACAAGGACTTTAAACACCTATAATTTAAGCAGATTGCTAGGAGCTAGAAATTCAAAGATAAAAGACAGAAATCTTTTGTGTTCCAGGAACTTACACTCTACTAGGGGAAAATATATTCACAGAAAAAAATATATAAAATGTATAGAAAATAAAGAAAGGGGAAGAATAATAAGTGAACATCAGCATCAGGAAAGGCTTATTGTGGAAAGTGCTGCTGCAGCTGAGCCTTAAAGAAGACTAAGAAGTCCAAAAGGTAGTCCCTATTCCAGGCAGGAAATGAAATATCGTGCATGGGGAACATCAAATAGGTCAGTTTAACTGGAAAGTTGAATGTATGAGGGAGAATTATATGAAATCAGGCTGCAAAAATAAATTGGCATTAATTTGTAAAGGTGAAGAATAGGTAGGAACAAGATAACGGAGTGACTGTCCGATTAATTAATTCTTTGGATTTAGGACTTAATGACCACATTGACCATTTGATGCTTATACCAGTTGTTTGGTATTTAATATGCAAAATAAAGCTAATCAATTAAAAATAAATAAATCCAGATTTCCTTCGAGAGTTCCTACACCATGTTTCTTATAAGTGACTCAGTATGTTTCTTTCTTTCCTTAGGTTGTCACAAGATCTACTTTGCTCAGCTGACAGCTGGCTTCATTACAATACTATAACTCAATTTTATATCAATTTTTGTAATTAACAGAATCTGTTCCTATACAGGGGCCCCTGCTCCCTGAATACCATAGTGAACATTCTTTTTTAACACTACACTTGGATCCTGCTGTGAAAACACTTATTGTACTCAGGTTAACTAAGAAAAAATAGGATACAAAGAATAAAATAGAATAGAATAACCAGGCTTAGAAATATCTATTCAAACCTATAATTTAAAGATGAGAAAGCTGAGACTTGGAGATATGAAATGATTTGCTGAAAGTCATGAAAATAATTGGTGACAAATCTTTCTCCCTACTTCTTTGCAGAGGTATAGATATTGACAGGGCAGAGAATGCAAAGGGAGGTTATAAGTATGGGACAGCATATTTAATGTTAGATATGTTTCCAATGTTTTAAGTAATTTTTTTCTCTCTTTTTTTATTTTTTGTTATTGTGGATGGTTCTTTCGGAGTGGCAGTGGCAAGGATATCCTGGGAAATGTAGGTGATATTAAAACAAAAGAAATAATAATACAATTTTATTTAAAAGAAAAAAAGTGGCAGTCAGGACTAAAACACAGACCTCTCTCCTATATTCTAGTCTAGTATTCCTTCAACAACATGACTCTATGTGAAAATGACCTCTGAAATTCATATTCTGCCAGAGAATTTATATTGCCTTTGCAGCCTTTGAGATTTTCAATTATCCTGTTCTTGATACTCTCATCTCTCTAGATTCTCATGACACTGTGCTCTTCCGATTTTCCTGACCACTTCTCAGTTTCCTTTGTTGAATCTTCAACCAGGCCATGACCCATAACTGTGGGCATCCCTTGGGACCCAATCCTCAGCCTCTTCTCCCCATATACTTTCTCACTTGGTGAGCTCATCAGCTTTTTTCATTTCTGAAATATGAAAAGGAACTGTAACTGGTAAGAAACTTGAAGATTGTTACTACTCTGATTCTGGGATTCCTCATTTTATTCTTTGGAGGCTCAAGTTCTCTTGCTCAGGCCCTATTCTCTTGCAAACTAATATTACTTAGGATTGTACTGATTAGAGCTTTGTACATACATATGTAAATAAACACACAGTGCTGAAGGTAGAGGGTTATAGAGAAGTTTATAGCATAAGAAAAGGTAGAAATTAATTTCCCTACATATTTATTTATTGGAGAATAGAAACTTCTTGCCCTCTCCCTAACATCTTTCTCTTGTGCAGTTCTAAATTGAAACAATTAGAAAAGTTAAGAAGGAAGTACACATTTCTTTTACTTTTCAACTTAATTCCTAATAATAATATTCTTTTCTACCTATATATTGGGGGAGGGGGTTGTTTGTTTGTTTAGTTTGTTTTGGTTTCCTCTAATAGTGTGTCCAACGAGTGTTTGCTTTGAGTGTTTGGCCTCAGCATTCTAGAGGCCACTATAATCCTAGATATTTGCCTATATTCAAATAACAAGAAAATATTCAGTACACACTGGGTATATCCTCTGTGCTAAGCCCCATAGAGATATTTTTTTAAAAGAACAATCCTTTTCCTTAAAGATATTATAATCTGGAGATGATCAAAGGATTTGGGAACCTGAAGGGAAATTAGAGACCATCTAGACCAGTCCTTTCATTTTACGGATAAAGAATCTGAGTCCCTCTAAGAAGTTAAGTGGCTTATCCCAGGTCACAAAGGGGATAAGCAAGAGAGCTGGGATTTGAACCTGTACCATCTGAATCTAAATCCAACAGTTTTTATCTTTCAGAAATTAAAATCAATGTTCCATAAATATCACATAAAGGTAGCCTGGAATA
This sequence comes from Petaurus breviceps papuanus, assembly GCF_028583685.1. Classification (NCBI taxonomy): domain Eukaryota; kingdom Metazoa; phylum Chordata; class Mammalia; order Diprotodontia; family Petauridae; genus Petaurus; species Petaurus breviceps. Next base: position 5,438,148 of record NW_027187325.1, on the reverse strand, counting down.
TATAAACTGTAGGTTTGAGCAATTAGCAATTAATTCTCTAAGGGATTAATTTAGGCTGTGTGGCCAAAAGATTTGTCTCTACCTTAGAACATTGCAGCTCTCTTCATGCATTTTAAAATTCTATTACAACTGTTTGTGTCATAGAACTTCCCTTTAGTCAGTATTTCCACTCTCCTTCACTGAAGGTCCATGACTGTCAGTGACCTTCTGTGATTCTTTCAGGAGGGAATAAGGGGGAATGGGAAAAAATCTCTCTGAGATATCTGCCTCCTATTCTTTAGGAAGACAGCATCATTTCCTTTCCTCTTGTTCGCTCTACTTCAAATCAAATGGAACATCCAGAGTCTCCTCCAAACACTATGCCCTGACACAGAAACCTCTCCAAAGTATGTCAGTCAATCAACAAGCATGTATTAAGCACTTACTATGTGCCCAGAGCCATGCCAACTTCTGGACGTACAATACAAGGATAAAAAACCAAACAACAACAACAACAGCTCCTGTTCTCTCCATAATAATAAGGAAAGATAACATCTAAAAAGAATAACTGAAAAAGCTAGGGAGGAACAGGGTTACCCTTTAGAGACATGGTAGCTAAGTCCAAAGAATGAGGGATAATTGTTCTGGATTCTTTCTCCAAAACAGAGATTTTAGGAAGAACTCGCCCATGGGAGAAAGGGTCCTCAAGATTGAAGTCAGAAGGCAGATAACTTTCTTGGGGTTGGAGGAAACAACATTGTATAAGAATATATCCCTGGAAACACACTCATATAAGTGATGAAGTTCTTCCTCTTATGCCTTAAGAGAAATGGGTTTCAATTGCCTGCCCTATCTCCTCTGCAACTGTACTTATTATATTATAATATAATATTACTTATGTTCTATTGTATTTTTGGTTAAATATTCCCCAATTACATTTTAATCTGGTTCAGGTGGCACTGTCCATGGTGCTGCTCACAACTCTACTTGCCACCTATCTTTGAACTCTCTCCTCTAGAGCACTAAGAAGTTACATAACTTATCCAGGGATAAATACATAACTGGTATGTGTCAGGTCTTTTCCAAAATGGCCAAGAAAATATATTTCCAAGGACCAGATGACATCAGACAACTGGGACTCAAGACAAAATGAAATGATTAAATGGGCATTGGGAGTGAGTTACTGGGATACAAGGAGACCTGATGTTATTCACTATTGATGATCATCACTTTATTGATTGTCCTTCTGTTGTATGGTGTTTACAGTTATATTTAAATTTTCTTGACTACCCTTGGTGACATGTAAATGCCGTTCTCAAAACTGATCCGTTGTGAGACCTCTAAGTAGTTTGATCTGTAAGTTAACTTACATAATTTTTATTATGAATATATAAAAAATCTTATAGATTTGGCTTATGGATAGGTGATCCATGGGGGTTATGGGTTGTTTTCTCCCCCTTGAACCAAGAAGGGGAACTGAGGGGATTAGAACCACAAATGTTAATAGGAAATGAGTGCTCCACACTGTGTACAACTTGTGACTCAATTCTGGACCTAACTCAATTTCCTTTCTATTCAATTTTGGGTCTTGCCCAATTTCTATACTGTGAGAAAACTTTAATTGTGGCAATTGTGAGAAAACCTTATCATATTGTTTGAACCCAGTCCACTTTGGTTAGGAAACTGGATCACCTCTCTTCTTCTTAGAGACCTTTATCCCAGGAACTAGGTTATGCTAACCAGTCAGACCTGAAGATTGACGCAAGGATTTTTCTCACAATTATACATCTCAAGAATAATACACACACACACACACACACACACATCAGGTATTGTTTCCATGTTCCTTTGATTGAATATAGGTACTTGGAAGGATAGGGACAACCCATTTCTTGATTTCAGGGACCTGTGTCTATTCTTTCTGCCCTTTCCAACTTGGAAAATCCCTAATCTTTCTTCCAATTAGAAATCAGATTACCTAATTTTGCATCCTCATTAATTATTTTTTTTAATTACTTGGTCTTATTTCATTAGATGTTTTTAACACATTAAAATCTGCTCCCCCCTATATTCAGGGTCCCATACCAAAGCTGAGGAAGACCTGGAACTAATTTGTTATGCAATTAGCATGAATTGCTTAATAAAGCGACATGCCCAGAAACTCAAACCTATGTTTCCTCAGTCATTCCCTTTTTCACCTGCCAGAGGAAGGACTTGAACTCCTAGGCGAACTCTTAGTTTATGCAGCTTCTTAGTGCAGAGGTGTCATACTGGAATGCGATGATTTTAGAATGAGAAAGAGTAATATTCACATCCTGCCTCAGGCAAGTTGCTGATTTACTCCCAGTTTCAGTTTTCTTATCTGCAAAATGAAGATAATAATAGCACCTACATCACATAGTTGCCATCCAGATAAAATGAGATACCATGTAAAGCACTTTGTAATCCTTACAATGCCATGTAAATGCTAGCTATTAGTAACAAAGGATCTTTGTTTAAGATCTATTATTTGATTACCTCAGACCCTTTATGATATGCTTAGTCTGAGTTTTTTTTAATTTATGACCATTGATGGTAAAAGCTCATACTTTATCTACAAAATTACTACATATATATTATATATATGCATATATATTATATATATGCATATATATATATATATTTAAAGCAATTGGGGTTAAGTAACTTGCTCAAGGTTACATGGCCAGTTATATCTGGGTGTGGTGCTAAGTATCTGAGGCCGGATTTGATCCCCAGGTCATCCCGACACTGGGACTGGTGCTCTTACTTGCTGAGCCACCTGGCCGCCCCTCAGATATATATTTTTTAAAGAGAGTAGCATCTTTGAATAATTGTGGTAAAGACCACCACCAGTAATTTTCCCATATCCCTCCAGCTGCTACATAAATATTCTTGGTAATATTACTTCGGATGGCAGGATTTGAACAAAGAGTGGACCTTTATAAGATGGGAGGCTGACAAAAATTTACAACGTGAGTGTCCTTTCCCTTCAATGTCATCAGACTGAGAGAAATAGAAAACAATATAAAGGAGCAGCATTATTGGTGGATTCTTGGAGTATTAGGCAGGCTCTTCTAGGGCCAGGTTTTCTATGTATTGAAGAATTTACTCTGATGTAAAGGTACAACAAAACTCTTTATTATTACATTTTCTTCATCTTCTAATTACTTGTTTAGATTGTGGTAACTTAAATCATCTTGATAATGATACTGTCTGACACAGCCTTTTAATTTTAAATGCAGAAAAATGTGTCAACTCAAACAGGGGTCATTTGGAAGCCCAGTCCTTTGGGGAGCAGTGCACTGGCTGATGGAACCATAACACTGGCAATATAATAGCAGTAATGAATGTATGTGTTGTTTGTCTCATGTGAAATGGACTGCAACTCCACTTCCTCCTGACTGTAGATTCCATTTATTCCTTGCTTCCTCTGAATAGTGTTCATTCTAAGTCCCCTAGGACAGTTAACAAACCACAGTTTCAGATATTTTTCTTCTTTCAGAATTGTTTCCTGAAATAATATTCGATTTTATAACCGAGTGTGCACTTTCACAGAATGTGAAAGTGACCCAGTGGCCTTGAGAAAGGCTAACCTTGAATTCCTTTGCAGATACCTCTTAATTTCATTTCTGAGGAATACAATTTTCTTTTCTTTTTTTTACCAAAGTCACATAATTAATGGCTTAGCCCTTCTTTTTCTAGGAAGTATTTGAGAAGTTAAGTTCAATGAGTTTGATTAGCTATCTCTGAAGTAAAATTGCAAAATGTGCTAACACACACACACACACACACGCATTGAGGCTATTATACACATTTACCATGCTTTGGCTGACCCTAGATAAAATTGTGAAGTAATGCAAGTTTGCTTTCTGTATAACTACAATAATCACCCCTCTTCTCACATATTTTCTGTATCTTCCAAATGTCCAGTATCACCATATTGTTCTTGTCCCAATGTTCTCCTAACTAAAATATTTTCCTAATCTTCTGTCCACCATAAAAACTTATCTTGTGTTCTCTCATAGACCTACTGTCTCCTATGACTACTTTGATTAACTAATTTAAGCTGAATCACTGAAGCCTGATAATAATTTAAGATATTGTCCCTTAAATCCCTTTAAGCCAAAGGAATGATTAAAAATGGAATTCCAAGCACCAAGATAGGCTTCTGAATGTGTTTTTAATCAGAAAGGCCTTTCTCTTCTCAATGTTCCTCCAATCATATATATGCAGAAAGTGATCCTTGTTTCTGACATTTCCTTCACAGTACTCAGCATATAGAAATTTACTGCACGGAAGGAAAGAGGGTAAATCAGAATATGCAATAGAGATTTGGAAGATGAAAATAGGAAATGGAGGCGAAGGCTGAAAATCAGGGTTTAAACTGTGGCACTAGCAGAGAACAAGATTTGCAACACTAAAGTCCTGTGGTCTGCTTATATGGACCATCTTTGTCCCAGCCTCTCAATATCTCCTCTTACATTTGTCATTCACAGCAGTGAGAGGCACATAAATCATTTAACATCTGTTAAACTCTTATGCACTTCATTATGTTATTTCTAAACATTTGTTTTTAAGTTCAGTTTTTGTTTTAATACAGATGCAATTTTAAAAGATTTTCTTTCAGAATCTTAGTTGAAACACATGATATGCTGGAAACTTTTTAAATTTAATATTGGTTCTTTGGCAAGTAAGTATAGCTAACTCTATATTTTGAGAGTCCAGAATTTAGGGTAAAAGTTACCCAGAAGTAGTAGATAGAGAAAAAAATAAACCCTTCTGATTACAAAAGGGCCATGATAAAATTGGTGCTAATGTAGTCAGGATTTCTCTATTGCTCTCTCTGGTTCCTCATGAATTTTTTTAATAGAAAGAATGAGGTGGGTTTCTGCTTTGTGCACATTACACAAAGAACAGAAAACTATCTAGAGAAAATGAACTCTAGTTGAGAGTATAAGAAAGCCCATCCCATCAAAAGTCTTTCAGTCACATCTCAGAGTAGAAGAAATACTCCCTTAGTCTCAATGATTATGGAGCTAAGAGCTGGCTAAAAGTCTTTGCATCAAGACTATGTCTTAGATAAGCAAAAACATATTCAAGAGTATTTTTTCCATTTCAGTCTGAAAGGTGGTGGGGTGCACAATAAATAAGGTTTAATTAAGCAGCTATAAAATATTTAAAGGTTAATGGATATGTGTCTAATTTTGTCTAGGTGTTTTTATTTCTTTAAATCTTGCTCTAAGATTTATAATTCTATCGAATGATTTGCTAATATTATGAATTAAATAAATGTATGATTAGGTAACATTAGTAATATCTTTTTTTAATAGTTTATTTGAAGAGAGCAGTAACAAAAGAATGGGACCATTTCCTATAATGAGGCCGAGGTTATCCACATCTATGGAAAGCCACTTTTTTGGACCATGTGACCATAACCCAGGTAGAATAGTCTACATGCCATAATTTTGCTTTAATTATAGGTACAGTGCCTAAAAAAAAAACCTCTGGAGGACTAGTTTTGCTAACCCAGTTATATAAAATAAGGGTAAACATCACACTTAGGAAAAAAAATTCATTATTTGGTTTTAACCAAAGAAAGCAGATCCAAAATAAAATTGAAAAGTTGATCTTTGGGACAATTTCACTGCTTCATACCTCCCCTCCCTGCAAGCTATTCTTGTAATATAGAATGTGTTGCATCAATTTTGCTTTTCACTAGTAACTACAGTTGATATAAAAGTAGTTTAATCTTTTTAAATGAATATAAACTGGACTGGTCATCAGAGGATGCAGTATCAAAGGACATCAGAGACCATCAAGTCCAACTCCCTTGTTTTCTAGTTTATCAAAGCATGAACTTGCAGCTTGTTGCTGTGATGACAATACCACGTATAAAATGTTATTGTATTAGAAAACACACACATACATACACATATATATGAATGTATCTATCTATATATACACACATATCATATATGTTTTACATATATGTGTGTGTATATATACATATATATATATACATATATATATATATGAAATCTTTATTTTGGAATATTCTGGTTTTAGTAACTACCATTATCCCAAGCTCACAGTCAGTATTTAATAATAATAATATTAATAATAACAATAGTAGTAGTAAAAATAACCATTAGGGAAATAATTTATCTAACATTTAACACTTTGTGCTATGCTTATAATAAGCTTTCTGAGGTAAGTACTAACATGATCATTATCCCCATTTTCCAGAACAGGAAAATAATGTTATTAGAGCTTAAGGGACTTGCCCATGGTCACATTCATAAATGTCTGATGTTGGATTCTAATCATGGTTTGAATTCTTGAACTTAAAGTCTTGGTTCTATCCATTAAACCATGTCATTTCCTATTTCCATAAGAAAATCAATGCATGTTAGTTAAAGTTTTATAACAAATGCCATGCTCAGATGGTACATTTGTTAGGCGATTAGAGAAATGCAATGGCAAGATCAAAATAAATTCACTCATGAAGAGAATTCAGGATACCAGGCTCTTTCTCAGTGCCTGCCAAGATTTAAGTGTGGCCATGGGTAAGTTTCATCTCCTTGGGATTTAGTTCCCTTTTCTTCTAAAAATAAGAGATTTAGGCTAGATGATGTCTGATGTCTCTTCAAGCTGTAACTATTTATGATTTTATGATGCAAGTTTAAATCACATTTAAATGTCTTTGCAATTTGCAGCTGGTGATGAATTACAAATTTCCCTAAATGTGTCCTCAAACATCAAATGTTTGTCTGATTTCATAATCTACTAAATACCCCCCCCCCAAAAAAATTAAAGGAAGCATGTTTAAAATAAAAGCAAAATAAACAATACATTATATATTATAGTTCAACTTGATACTTTGACTTTGGAGTGAAATCAGAGTACATGATAAAAGAATGAGAACATATATGGAAGAGGTTTTCCTCCCTCCTGTGGCAGCAAGCACCCCGGCGTCCCTAGGGTGGCTGCTCACACAGGTTCTTGGATCTGCTTTGATAAAGGAAAGCAACTCAAAATGGGTTAACAAGTTTACTTTAATCAGTCAGACGTATATCGTTTACCTTGTTCAGGGAAAAAGGTCAGCACCCCGAACTTCAAAGTATACAGGCAGAATTATCAAGACAGAAACAGATCAAGTAGACAGCTTTCCAAACTGTCCAGCCATTACATCCATACCCAGTCAACATCTGGGTTTCCACCTCTGGGTTTTTCAAAGCCAGGGGGCCCTGGACAATGGCTTCCCAGAATACAGATCAAATCACAGAACACTTCTCAAAGTGAGCCCCCAAAACAAAGCTACACATCAGGGCTTATATAGCCTTCTCCTGGCTCAGAGAATGTAACAACCTTATTGACTCACTGGCCAAACAAGAAGTATCTACTGAAAAACAAGCCTCCGACCCCAGGCTTCAGGTGCACTTTAGCCTAGGGGCAGGGAAGATCTTCCAAATTTGCATTCCCATTACACCTCCCTTCCTCCCTTCCTCCCTTCCTTCCTTCCTTCCTTCCTCCCTTCCTCCCT
>NW_027187325.1:5418438-5430505 GCF_028583685.1 Petaurus breviceps papuanus | reverse complement strand
CCTTCCTTCCTTCCTTCCTTCCTTCCTTCCTTCCTTCCTTCCTTTCTCCCTTCCTTCCTCTGTCTCTGTCTGAGTTTTGATGAACTTCTTTGCTTTGTCTGCCAAGACAATAACATTAGTTGAGCTTTATGAAATGTGACATGTTGGGAAGGTGCTCTAAAATAGTTCTTGTGAATTCCCTTGACAGTATAGTTACATAGTTTACATATTTAGTAAAGTAAGGAATTCAGTCTTCTTAGAGCATGGAGTACAAGATTGAGTGTAACAGCATAAAAGTTCCAATAGTTAGGTTAAAGTGAGATTGTAAACTAAGAAGTCTGGATTTTATTCAGTAGAAAAATGATGAATTTTGGAGGCTTTTGAGCCAAGGGATTAATATTGCTTAGAGGTGCATTTTAAAAATATTAGTTGGCACAACTAGGTGTGCATGGCTCTATGTGTGTGTATGTATATACATATGTGTATATATCTTATATGTAACTATAAGGCCCTTAATTGGTACTTGTTGTATTAGATTGATTGGATTAGTAGAGAGGCTAAGGAAGAGGAAACTGAGAAAAAACACTTGATTTGGGTTTCAGGAGATTACTGATGACCTTAGAGAGATATTTATCAAAGAAAAATGGATTATAAGAAATTACTGGGTGGTGAGAAATCAAAAGTATTATGCCACATGGCCAATTTTACTACAAATTGGCTTTTACAGCCACAACCACGGTTGTATTTGGACATAACTATGTAACTGACAAATTGTGTATGTTTCTTAGTATCCTCTGTTCTATTCTGTCTAGGGCAGTACCCATGGAGCGAGTTCATCTATGTCATGGGCAAAGGTGAAATGGAACAAGGAGGTGATGTCAGAGTCAGAAAAACAAAACTAAAATGCAAAATCAAGCAGGGTTCAACAGCCCTGATTCTCATTCAGCTGCCCCCATTGGGCATGTGCTTTCCACCTTTTGATTGCTGGTTCATTTGATTCATCACCTTGGCCCTACATTTCTCATTCAGCAATCCAGCTCCCTAAAACTCCTTGCTACCATCATCCTCTTTCTCAGGCATCACAATTTAACCAGTTCAAACACTCTGCCTTCTAAAGAAAAAAATAAAATAATAAATAAGTTTGCAATATGAAAAAAAAATAGAATAAAACATGTCTTGGGCTATGGGGCACTGTCTTTTAGGAATATCAAACCCATTTATTCTTTAGTGTTGGTGTTTGGTGAATCTGAATGAATTATTATTTCTACCATAGCTGGCTGCTGCTTTTCCTTGGCTGATTCTGACAGGAAGCTCTTTGGAGATCCAAGTTAGCAGGACTTAACTCTTCCAGGAGTCATTCTTTTCATGTCACACTTCCACACAAAGAAGGACTAGAGAGAGCTGTGCAGCACAGGCAGCCCAGTAGTATATGGTTGCATCTGTAGACTTCTCTTGGGCTCTGCCGTATTGCTTCTTTTAACTATCATTTTTTTTTTTTCATAAATGGAGATTGCAGGAGAAGAAATAGAAAACTGATGGAACCTCACAAGTTTTCTAGGCCAACTACCTGAATTTCCAGATTAGGAAACTGAGGTCCAGAAAATTTAAATGAACTCCCTAAGATCTTACACATAATAAATTGAAGAGTCAAAATTTGAATACAGGTATCCTGACTCAAATCCAAGATTTTTACAGATACCCTTTATTTCTTTCTCATCCAGGTGTCCCCTATCAATTGGGTAAGGGTTCCTTTACGTGCTGTTTTTGTTGATAATGATGATATTGATGCTGTTGGTATGTTCCACAGAGCAAGGGGGTATTTCGGCTTACATAAACCTTGCTTCCAGGACTTGTGAGCTTCAAACAAGTGCCTCATTTTGAGAATGAGCAGTAGATCTAAATGATACTGATTGTGTCAACAATAATTAGCAGCTGAGGATTGGATTCAAGAAACACCATAGAAAATCTTCCCTCCATGACTGGGGGAGAGAAAAGCCTGTCTAAGAAGGGTGTGAAGGTCACTGATGCCCTCTTGTATTATAATTCCAGAAGGTAAATATAGAGCAGGATGAGGTTGGAGAAGGAAAGAAAAAAAAATCACCTTACAGTGGCACAGCATTGTTGTCCCTTTGTGATAGCAACGTGAATTATTTTGTTTGCGGTCTGAAATCCCCCCTAGTTTTCAGACTTTCATATTTGAAGTCAAGAGATTCTTTAATCCACTTTTTAGTGGAAAGCTCAAGAATCAGAGTGGGACTGAATTCAATTTCTCCTCTGATGCTTATTCCGTGTTAATATGGGCAAGTCATTTCTACTTGGGGTTCAATTTCTTCAACTATAAAATGAGGTTGTGATACTAGATGACTTCTGAGGTCCTGGCCTTCCAATTCTCTATGATCCTGTGGATATGCTGGAATAAGGGAACCTTCATGTTTAATTCAATGAATATTAATTAGGCCATGAGGTCATAGATTTGAACCTAGATAGGCTTTTTGAGGTCATCTAATTCAAACCCTTCCTTTTATAGATAAGCAAATTCATATACAGGAAGGTCCGCTGATTTGCCCCAATTTACTTAGGTAGTAAGCTTAAAAGGAAAGTTAGGTTGGGTTCAGATTTTGGAGATTCTTGAATGCTAGGTAGAAAAGTTGGGGTTTTATTGTACAGACGAGGGGCTCAAACTTGGTCCATGAATAGAGTTTTAGAAGGCCCATCAACTTAGACTGGGGGAAAAATCTGTTTATCTATCTATCTGTCTGTCTATCTTTTTACTATCATCTAATCAAAATTTGTTATTTCCTTCACTTATGTATTTAAAAATATTTTAACAAATCTATAGGCTTCACTAGATTGCCAAAGAGACACATGACAGAAAAAAAAAGGATTAAGAACCCATATTATTGATCAAAATGAACATTTTGAGAAATCCTCTGGACTCAATATCTAGGAAACCTGTTAAATTTTGTCTGAATTTTTTTTAAGTTATGAATCTTATAATTGTAACCTTGAATAATAACTGAAAGCAAGTTGAATGAGAAACAATTTTATATTTCAAGATTACAAGAACAAATGCAAAATCAATAAAAAGTAGTTGAGGAGGTAAGGGAACTACCTACAATGGCCATACACAGTACAGGGAATCAGCAGAGAAGTGTTTAATAGTAAATTCAATCAGTATTTTAAAATTAGCAACAGTATAATCTCTACCTTCAAAAGATTTAGAAGTTAACTGCCTGAGAAATGGGTTTGTCAAGAAAGAGTTAAAAGAAGGCTTACATAGCAATACACCAGCCTGTTCCATAACTTTTTTTTTCTTGCTTTACCAAGAGGTGAGGGAAGATGCAAAGTAGTCATACGGAACTCGGCAGGGGCATTCTAACTAATTAGGGATTTTAGAAAGGCCGACAGAGGTCATCTCTCTCATTAGCAAACATACTAAGTAGAAGGAATAGACCATTTGCATCTTTGACAGATAGAAAATTAAAGGCTGAAGAGAAGTTCCTGAAAGGTCTTTTGACATCTAAGTACCTCAAGGTTTCTCCTGAGTGTCTGCATCTTTTTTTTTCTTAATGATGGGAGGGAAGATCCTTTTGCTGAGAGGTAAAAGGGCTAAAATCTCTTCCTTTATTTTCTAACCCAAGAAGTAATTATCTACCTGGTAATGATGAATGCTAATTTCAGGCAAAGTAATTGGATTAATAAGACTAGCCAAGAAGTACAGAAAGAACTGGGTTCAATTCCTACCTTTGAAACATACTGGCTGTGTGGTCTGGGGGAAGTAACTTACCCTCTCCAAACTCTAGGCAACTCTAAGACTAAAAGTTGCATAAAATGTAGCAAGATACATTAGTAGGGTTTTCTCATGGGGCATAGGGGTCCAACGCCAATGAAATCATATCCAACTTTAACTATCAATGTTAGTTTTGGGAGCTCAAATCTGAAATGACAGCAAACATCAATATGCTAGTGAAGTCTTTTTCTTTTCTTTCTTCTTTGGGAGGGAGGGGAGAGGACAATCTGATCAGAACTGCCTTCCCCAACCTCTAACCTGGGGGGGGAAAGGAACACTCACTCAAATGTTAAGGGGACTTTCTTTCCTTGTATTTCACTCAATCACAAGAAGAAAAAAAAACACAAAAAACCTGATGACCAAAAGTAAAGGATACAAAGGTCATCTTAGCCAATCAGTACCTGAATAGGAATGCTCTTTATAACATCATTGACAAGTGGTCATCCAGTATAAAAATGGCTAAGGATACTGACCTCACAACCTTTGAGGGTAGCCCAATCCATTTCTGAACAATTGTAATTGCTGATTATCTTTATCCCTATATACTTGAAATCTGCTGTCTCTCAGTAATTTCCAACAATTAGTCCTAATTCTGTTCTCTGTGGTCATGAAAAATAAGTCTAGTACTTCCAAATATGCCCTAGAATCTCAGACTTGAAGAGGGACCTCAGTGGCACCCGATATACACACCTGAGCAGAAATCCTCTCTGTGGCATACCTGAAAGGCAATCTAATAATAGGACCTATACTACTTCTGGGAGCAGTAAGATATTTGCCCTTATATATTTCAGATTTGATGGCCAGCCATTCATAAGATACTGGAAAGCTGATTCTATTCCAAATAAATAACGTCCAGTCAATAGACAATGAATATTCTGTCATCATTCAGCAACTTCACAATCTTAAAAATGCTCCTTTTTTTTAAAGGAGGAGGGTGTGGCAGGGTAAACTGAGGACACAGTCTAGAAGTTCACTTCATATCTATGAATATAAATTTTAAATATTTTGATAACTATATTTCAACATAATTAGTTTTCTTTGAAAATCTTATGTGTTTTTTTTATGCATTTATTTATATTATTCTGTATTAGAATGTGAAAGATGGTGACATAAAAAGATTAAGAACCCTGGGTCTAGTCAATATTGCCAAATCAGGGAAGATGGATTTCAGTTTTCCAATATATTTAGACCTCAAATTGCATTTCAGTTTCAATAACTTAGGTGCATGGTCCCAAATTCACTGGATTACTGTATAGTTTGAACTTTGTTTCCTAATAAACTGAGAAACTAAGATCAAGAAATAAACTGTGTGTGTTTTTAAAAATTCTTGAGTTATATTGAAAATAGGATTCTCCCTCTAAAAAAAAAGTCAGACATTTTGCAAGATTGATCTTTGCATAAAATAATGAAATCTGCTTTTTGGATTAAGAAAAGCAATAACTCAGCCAGACCCTGGCACAAGAGATGTTCCCCTGTTGAATCCCATTCTGTTTTTGGGATGAAAAAGAGAATGAGTTTGAAAAAAGGCTGACATATTTAATGCATGTAAAACTGTAAAGATAATATATTTTTAATAAGCTTCTGTCTGTGCTGTCACTTTTTACAATGACAATGCTATAGAGCATTCATTTCAAAACAAGAATTTTAAACAGAGAACTGACTTTGCTCATCTTACTCTTTTTTTCTTTTCCTCTCAACAAGCACCATTTTAAAGAGAACCAAACCAGTAAGCATGAAAACATATAATCCGGGAGAAGTGAAATATAATTGTGTAATTGAAACAGGTTCTAGAATCACAGTAGGTTTCAAAATGCAAAGCACTGACCTTTTACTTTAAAAAGCAGTCTCCCTTGCAAACTTCTTACCTAATCATTCAAACTCTCTATATTATAGTTAGGTTAGCTAGTCAAAAGTCCCATAAAGATTTTTGTCTCTAAAAGTCCATTTCATTTACTGTATTTTAAAGGCTGCTCAAATTCCTAAGTGAAGGAATTTTGCTTAAGGACAGAACCAGACTTAGGCAAAACTATTAAATGGGCAATATTTATTTTTACCAACTTATTACTCTGCTCCTCTATCCAAGTGCCTCTGACTTCCAGAATAGATGCCTATTCTGCTGGCTTCTGTAAATTATCCCAACTATGGTGTGGTGTTGGTTGATAAAAGTTTATGGTTTTAACCTCCTTGAATATTTGCCTTTAAATAAAAATTTGGAGGGGTTGTTTTTATTTTAATTTTTATCAATAGAAGAGCTTTCAAAAGACAAAGGAATGACTCTATAATGGTGGAATTTCGGGAACTGATACAGCTTATGTACTTACTGTACAAGAGGGGAGGCCTCCCTGAAGCATCTAAAATTGTATTAGAAATGGGATTATCTAGATATCTACTTCATATCACTGACCCTTTCTGAAGATATCCCCATGGAATCACTAAAATTATGAAACTCTATAAATTAGGCCCTATCTCTAATCCCCAAAACTTTCAAATAAAAGCTTATTTATATGAATAATAACAAAAAAGCAACCCATAATTTGTCTGTAATCTGTCAAGAATTAAAAGCTCTCTCTAGATTTCCAGTTGGTCAAGACACAATAACACCTAAAACCGAAAGATAAATAAAAACTCCCCAAAACAAAAATCTACATAACACTTTACCCTTAAGAAACAACTACAAATGGATGCATTATTCTGTGGACTACCGTGTTTCCCCGATAATAAGACCTATCCCGAAAATAAGCCCTCCCCTTACTGTGTAAGATTCCTCTAAAATAAGCCCTCCCCCGAAAATAAGCCCTATTGAGATTGCTACTATAGTGAAGGTGATCCCCTGCACTACACGCTACATTACGGTACCCTCTGTATGCACCATCTTCCCCCCCCTGGGTGAAACGCACGCCGCGCTCCAAGCTGCATCCAATCAGAGCTGCAGCAGTGAGCGTGTCATCCTGTTCTTCCCCAGTGATTTGCTTATTGAATAAAGGTACATTTTTTTGTTCATATTTACCTGTTTATTAAAATTGCTGTCAATGTTCATTAAAATAAGCCCTCCCCTGAAAATAAGCCCTCTGGTATTTTTCTGTCCAAAAAAAATAATAAGACAGTGTCTTATTATCGGGGAAACACGGTATGTTACAATACCTCCCATGGATTTTACCTATAAGAATATGAAGTGATGTCAAAGTGCTGTTGTCTATAATATCATCAGGGAAGAGGTTGTTTTGAAATCTGAGTATAGACAGTTAGCTCTACTGATTTTTTCTTTTCCTTCCTTCCTTCCTCCCTCCCTTTCTCCTTTCCTTCCTCCCTTCCTTCCTTTCTTTCTTCCTCCCTCCCTCCCTCCCTCCCTTCCTTCCTTCCATTCTTCCTTCCTTCCATTCTTCCTTCCTTCCTTCCTTCCTTCCTTCCTTCCTTCCTTCCTTCCTTCCTTCTTTACTTCCTTTTGCTGCTTTTGGAGGGAAATGTTGAAGCACTATATTTCTGTGAAAAATTTTTTTACTGTCTTTGTAGATGCTATTACCCTGCTTTGTCAGAGGAGTAATATGCAATGGCATTGGAAGCAGCAGTGGGATTTGGCAGCCCCCTGGGTATCTAAGCAATCTTTTAAGGACTGCACTGCTCACCTCCTGGTGTGAGGAAGGGGCTAGAAAAGGTGCCCTAAAAATTGTCTCCTTACCCAACCCTGACCTGATTACCGCAGCAGGCAGGGAATCCCACTCTGTGGTAGAAACACAAAAAAAGTCCAAAATGTCAACAAAGACAATTCCACTCACCATTGGCATATTGAATGTGCACACACTTATAAACAACACAAAATCAAGTAGACCTGAAAGACAAACAAGTCTTGTTACAAGGGAACTTAGCAGGTATCACATTCCAAAAAGCAGCCCTGAGTGAAACAAGACTGGCAAATGAAGGCCAGCTTACTGAAGTCAGAGCTGGATACACGTTTTTCTGGAGTGGCCCCAGTGAAGGGGAGCACTGTGAAGATGGCATAGGTTTTGTAATCACAACTAATCTAGTCAACAAGTTGGCATACCTGCCCAAAGGAATAAATGATAGGCTCATGAAAATGCGATTGCCACCTGCAAGAAACCATCTTACCACCATCATCAGTGCCTATGCTCCCACCATGACAAACCCTGATGAGGTCAAAGAAAAATTTTATGAAGACCTAGACACCCTTATCATCAATGTGCCAAAACAGGACAAGCTTATAATTCTGCGTTACTTTAATGCTGGAGTGGGCTCAGACTACCAGGCTTGGCAGGGAGTCCTAGGGAGGAAAGGAATTGGATAGAGTAACAGCAATGGTCACTTACTCCTGAAGACTTGTGCATCATATGACCTTCACATCACCAACACTGTCTTCCATTTTCCTAAATGCAATAAAACTTCATGAATACACCCTAGCAGTAAACATTGGCATCTAATAGATTATGTGATTGTAAGAAGAGGAGACAAACAAGATGTGAGAGTGACAAAGGCAATGTGTGGTGCAGAATGCTGAACTGATCATAGACTTATCCTTTCCAATCTAAATATTCTCATTCATCAAAAGCAGCACCCCCAAGGCAAAAGGACTACCAGAAAAGTTAATATCAACAAATTAGAGCTCTTCTCTGAACAACAGTTTGTTGCAAACTTGGAAGGAAAGTTGAGTCAACCCACAGTTGGCAACAGGAGAGCAGAAAAGGAGTGGGAAATTTTCAGAGATTTGGTGTATAGCTCTGCATTTGCTCATCTGGGTCAGAATACTTGTAAACACCAAGACTGACTTGATGAAAATGATGTGGAAATTCAGAAGCTGCTAAATGAAAAATGAGAACTCTACAGGATTTACCAGCAGGATAGTTCATCCATCTCTAAGAAGACAGCATTTAATTCCATCAAAAGTAAAGTACAAGCAAAGTTTAGAGAGATGCAGCGTTCCTAGCTGAGTAAGAAGGCTGCTGAAATTCAGTTTTATGCTGATAGTAACAATTCAAAGAGTTTTTATGATGCCCTGAAGGCTATTTATGGGCCAATGACCTATGGCGCATCTCAACTACTCAGTGCTAATTGAGTCACATTGATTAGTGATAAAGATATGGGCTGAACGCTTCCATAGTTTTTTCAACAGACAATTGATCATCAATCAATGCTAAGGCTACTGACTATTTACCTCAGGTTGAAGTCAATCCCTCCCTAGCTGAAGCTCCAAGTGAAGAAGAGGTTTTGAATGCCATTAGGCTCCTCTCCTGTGGCAAAGTACCTCATGCTGATTCTATTCCAGCTGAGATTTACAAGGCAGGGGGTCCTCTGCTCATACAAAGCTGACTGAAATTTTCCAGGTTATATGGCAAGAGGAGGTTGTCCCCTAGGATTTCAAGGATACCTCCATTGTCCATCTCTAAAAAGGTAAAGGAAATCGATTGTCCTGTGACAGTCACAGCGGGGGTTTCTCTCCTAATCATTGCTGGCAAGATTCTTACCAGAGTCCTCCTTAATACGCTGATGCTTCACCTGGAAGATGGTCTGCTACCTGAGAGCCAGTATGGCTTCAAAAAGGATTGAGAAACAGTCGATATGGTGTTTGCTGCCCAACAATTTCAGACAAAACGCCAGGAGCAGAAGAGAGGTCTGTACACAATGTTTGTAGACCTGACCAAGGCCTTTGATACTGTTAGTCATGAGGGCTTATGGAAAATTATGTCAAAATTTGGTTACCCAGAGAAGTTCATCAGCACTGTATACCAATTTCATGACAGCATGCTTGCCTGGGTTCTAGAAAATGAACAATGCTCTCATGCTTTCTGGAGTGGCAAGCACCCCACCATCCTTAGGGTGGTTGCCAAAACAGGTTCTTAGATCTGCTTTTCTAAAGGAAAGCAACTCAAAATGGGTTAACAATCTTGCATTAATCAATCAAACATATCATTTACCTAGTTCAGGGGGAAAAGTCAGCACCCCGAACTTCAGAGTATACAGAGTTTACAAGCAGAAATTACATGAAGACAGAGAAACAAACAGATTGAGCAGACAGGCCTCCAGCTGTCTGACCATTACATACATCTATACCTAGTCAGTTACCAGGGAGGAAAGCATCAACATCTGCATTTTTCAAAGCCGGGGGGCTCTCAATGGCTGCCCAGAGTCTCATCTGGTGAAATCACACAGAACTTCTCAAAGTGAGCCCCAAAACAAAGCCTCATGTCAGGATTTATATAGCCTCCTCCAGGCTCAGAGAATGTCACAACCCTCTTGACCCACTGCCCAATCACAAAGTATCTCCTGAAAAACAAGCCTCCCACACAGGCTCCAGGTGAACTTAAGCCTAGGGGCAGGGAATACCTTACACAATACAATCTTAGAAAGATGGCAACAACATAAATTTACATTCCCATTACACCTTCTGTGTGCTTGCTTCTGTGCTTTTTAGCATTATTTCAGTCATGTTGTCAAATGCTTTTAATGAGGATGAGCACGCATCAAGGTCAGCTACCTCACTGATGGTACATTCTTCAATCTGAAAAGGCTACAAGCAAGCTAAGTAAGAACAAAGTGGAGGGAGTGTTGGTGCATTATCTTCTGTTTGCAGATGATTGTGCACTCAGTGCAGCCTCTGAAGCTGAGAAGAAGCAAAGTATGGATCGCCTTCCTGCTGCTTGTGCTAATTTTGCCCTAACAACTAACACCAAGAAAATACTGCTGCTCCATCAGCCACTGCCACACCATTCATACATGGAACCATTGGTTGCAGCAAATGAAGAAGTTTTGAATACTGTGGATAAGTTAATTTACCTTCATAGCGTACTTTCCAGGGATGTACACACTGATGATGGGTTTGATGCACACATTGCCAGAGCTAGCTCAGTGTTTGGGAGGCTCTGAAGGAAGATGTGGGAGAGAAGAGGTATTAGACTGAATACCAAACTGAAGGTCTACAGAACCACTGTGCTGACCTCGTTGTTGTATGCCTGTGAAACCTGGGCAGTCTACCAGCTCCATGCCAGGAAGCCAAATCACTTCCATTTAAACTGTCTTAGGAAATATTCTGAAGATCACCTGGCAAGGATAAGGTACCAGACACCTAAGTCCTTACATGAACTAAACTGCCAAGCATTCAAACTATGCTTCAGATATTGCAACTCTGATGGGCTGGACACATTGTTCAAATGTAAAATGTATGCTTGCCAAAAAGACTGTTTTATGGAGAACTCACACAGGGCAAGCATTCATATGGTGGTCAGAAGAAGCAATACAAGGGCCCTCTCAAGGTCTCTCTCAAGAACTCTGGAACTGATTGTTTGACATGGGAGACACTGGCACAGGACCACTCAACATGGTGTGACCACATCAGAGAAGGTGCTGTGCTCTACAAGCAAAGCAGAAATGAAGCAGCTCAAAGGAAACACAGGATGCACAAATTTGGAGAGTCCACCCCAAATGTTTACATTAACTATTTGTACCTGACCTGTGGTAGAGCATTCAGAGCTCATATTGGTCTGATCAGCCATAGTTGGACACATTGAAAGTTAATTTTAGCATAGCAATGTCGTTTTGGTCCAACCAACCAATATGCAATGACTGCATAGATTGCTAACTTTTTCCTTTCTTTGGCATGCTTCCTTATTGTCATCCATATTAACTTACTGGTAATATGTAAAGATCTTGGAAGGATTCTTTTAGGTTTTATTCTTTTTTCAATTAACAAATGTTTTACATTTTTTTCTTCCTTTCGTTTCCTTTCTCTTTTTATTATTATGAACTCCAAAATAACATTGTCATTTTCACTTGTTTCCTATCAGTGCAGTATTATCAAACAATTCTTTTCAAAACTTAACCTCCATAGGACCAGGTTCCTTCTATCTTCTGAAAGAATAAACTGCTAATTAAGAACATCAAGAACTTATTGGCTATTCTGATTTCAGGAAAAGAGACTTTCAGCAGATGTGCATTTGATGCCTGCATTTTATTTTTTGTTACATATTGCTTCAGAGTCAACTTAACATTTTGTAATTGACAAAAGAATAGGTGTGTGTGTGTATGTGCACGTGTGTGTGTGTGTGTGTGTGAAGGGTTGTGTGTGTGTATGTCTGCCAAGGGTTACCTATTGTATACCTCCCCCAACTATATAACTTCTGGTTTTTCTCTTTTTTTATCCTCACCTAAATGCTCAGTCTCAAGTTTCTGTACTCATTATCATAGTATCCATGCAGGTATCTGATTCCATTACACTCATCTCCTCTCTCTCTCTCTCTCTCTCTCTCTCTCTCTCTCTCTCTCTCTCTCTCTCTCTCTCTCTCTCTCTCTCTC
>NW_027187325.1:5344409-5418428 GCF_028583685.1 Petaurus breviceps papuanus | reverse complement strand
CTCTCTCTCTCTCTCTCTCTCTCTCTCTCTCTCTCTCTCTCTCTCTCCCTCCCTCCCTCCCTCCCTCCCACATATTTCTTTTCTGTGAAGATTTGGAATGCTTAACTTTGAAAGGCTGATTTCAGAGAAGGCATTTATGTCTTCTTATAAACCATGGATAGGGCAGCTAGGGGGCAAAGTAGATAGAGTGTCAGCCTAGAGTTTGGAAGACCTGAGTTCAAATTCGGAATCAGGTACTTACTTGCTGTGCAACTCTGGGCAAGTCACTTAACCCTGTTTGCCTTAGTTTCCTCATCTTTAAAATGATCTGTTAGAGGAAATGGGAAACTACTCCAATATCTTTGCAAAGAAAACCCCAAATGCTGTTGCAAGGAGTAGAACACAACTGAACAACAACAAAAATAAACCATGGATAAATGGAAAGAGTATTGGATTTAGAATCAAAGGAACTGGGTGGATATCTAGGCTATAAGTGACCTTCAGAAAGTCAATTAACATGTCTAGGCCTGTCTGTAAAATGAGAATATTCAAATTTTAAGAATATACAATGAAGGGGAGGCCAGGTAGCACAGCGAGTAAGAGCACCGGCTCCAGGGTCGGGATGACCTGGGGATAGAATCCGGGCTCAGATACTTAGCACCCACCCAGAAATAACTGGCCGTGTAACCTTGAGAAAGTTACTTAACCCCAATTGCTTTAAAAAAACCAAAACAATATACACTGAAAGTGAAAATACTAGTTCATCTTTTTGCTTCTTCAACCTTTGCTTCTACCTTCTGAGAAACAGAATCGGCAGCACTTAACACTAAGATACTATGACCTCTAGGTAAGTTAGGAACCTAAATCACTTGTCTGGCACCTAATCAGACATAGTACTTTTTGGTATTTTAAATATTCATGGGTATATGTCTTCTTTTCTCGATTAGATTGCAATCTTCTTGAGTACAGGAACTACTTTAAACATCTGGCTATCAATTATTGATTTGAACACACAGTAGATATTCAAATAATTCCTGAATACATCTTTCATTAGAAGGGCTATTCCTCCAATGTTACATAGAATTTTAGGTGTGTTAACACATTTAGCAACTCACTAATATTCAGTTCCATTATTAAGACACTGTCTCAGCCTCAGCCACTGGAGAATTTTTTCCATGTTTTTTTTTTTTTTTCATGGCCATTTGGAGCACTAAAAAGAAAATTAGTCCTATTGCCCTTATGGAATGAGTGCATATTTAACTTCCATGCCATAGACAGAAACTCAGTTTTATGAACCAGTTAACGGAGAAAGTGCATGGCATGCCTTTTGCAGTACTTAGATATTGATATATGATTTTTTTTTCCTCAAGGCTATGCTGAGGAGGTAGCAGCAATACGACTTTTTAAAATGTGAGTGAAACTTTCATTTGAAGTCTTTCCACTACATGACTTCAAGCAATTGGCTTGATGGCTTAAATAGTCACAGGCTGTAGGTTAAAATAGGAATGAGACTGAAAACTCTTACAATAACACTAAAGTTGAAGCTTAATAACTGAAAAGCAACGTAATACTTCATAGAGCTGTCCTTATTCAACCTTCATGGTGTTTAGTTTTGCAATACCTTTGCTATGAATCAGATTCTAGGGCATCATATGTCAAAGGGAACAGACACTATTAGTACCCTAAGCTCTCCCTTTGTATAATTCTTAAATTCTTCTCTACCAAAGCTTCTCTATTGAGCTGACATAGTTACAAACCACCGAATATCTCTTCAAGATTTTTCACAATGGTTTTGCTGCCAGAACACAAGTGTTGTGAAAATCACTGTGAAATCTCCATAAAAATGATCAAGGAAAAAAAACACATATTAACCTTGTTGCCACTGGACATACAGATTCTGGCAAGTCCACAATTACTTATCTATAAATGTGATGGAATTGACAGAAGAACCACTAAGAAGTTCAAGAGGGAAGCTGCTGGTATGGGAAAGGGTTCCTTCAAATATGTCATGTTTTTGAATACGTTCATGAGTATGGTATCACCATTAATATATCCTTGTGGAAATTTGAGACCAGAAAGTATTATGTGATCATTGCTGATGCTCCTAGAAACAGGGACTTTATCAAAAACATGACTGCAGGCACATCTCAGGCTAACTCTGCTGTCCTGATTGTTGCTGCCAGTGTTGGTGAATTTGAAGCTGGGTATCTCAAAGAATGGGCAGACCCATGAACATGCCCTTCTGTCCTACACACCACGTGTGAAACAACTGATTGTTGGTGTCAACAAAATGGATTCCACCAACAACCCCCCCCCCCACTTCCCACCCGAGCCAGTTGATATAGGAAGAAATTGTTAAGGAAGTCAACACCTATATTAAGAAAATTGGCCACAATCCTGACGTGGGAGCTTTTATGTCAGTTTCAGGTTGGAATGGTGACAACATGCTAGAGCCAAACTCCTTGTTTGCAAGGAGTTTGGCTCCAGTTATGCCTTGGTGCAAGAAATAAAATGTCACTCATAAGGATGACAATGTTAATGGAACTACACTACTTGAAAATTTGGACTGTATCCTGTCACCAGCCTATCCAAATGACAAGCCACTGTTTTACCCCTCTGAGACATTTATAAGATTGGTGGTATTGGTATGGTACCTGTTGGTTGTGTGGGAGACTGGTATTCTAAAATAAGGCACGGTGATCACCTTTGCCCCAGTCAGAGCTACAACTGAAGTAAAGTCTGTTGAAATTCACCATGAAGCTTTGACTGGGGCTCTGCCCAGGGATACTTGGTTTCAGTATCAAGAATCTGTCTGGCAAAGATGTCTGCTGTGGTAATGTAGCTGGTGAGAGCAAAAATGACCCACCCATGGAAGCAGCTGGCTTCCCCAAACAGGTCATTACCCTGAATCATCTAGGCCAAATCAATACTGGCTATGCCCCTGTTCTGGATTGTCACATACCTCACATTGCTTGCAAGTTTGCTGAACTGAAGAAGATTGATCATTGCTCTGCTAAGAAGCTGGAAGATGGACATAAAGTTCTGAAGTCCGATGAGGTTGCCATCATTGACAAGGTTCCAGAGAAGCCCACGTGTGTGGAGAGCTTTTCTGATTATTCTTCTCTTGAACTGTTTTGCTGTTTGTGATGTGAAGCAAACTATTGCTGTTGGTGTCATCAAGGCAGTTGACAAGAAGGATTCTGGAGCTGGCATGGTCACAAAATCTACCCAGTAGATCCAGAAGGCTAAATGAATATTCTGTACAACACCTGCCACCCTATTATTAATCAGTGGTAGAACTGTTTTAGAACATTTTCCCCTAAATTGGCCACTTAAGTTTAATAGTAAAAGACAGGGTAATGATTATAATGCATCATTTCAGGAAGAAAGGGATGTTTTTATTTTTTTGTTTATTTTTTGTGGACCCTTTGTTTCATGGCAGCTTTAAATTATTATTTCTTAACATCAGCAATTTTTAAGTGGAGAAAACTTGACCAAAATCTGTCACAAAATTTTGAGACCATTAAAATAGTTTAATGCAAAAAAGAAAAAGTTCTATAAGAGGGCAACAGCAGCCTTTCAGATCTTTCTGTCTGAGGCATTTAATTTATACCTTCTTATCCTTCAATATCTTCCTTCAGAATTACCTCTTCTAGGTAGCCTTTCCATGCTATTCATGGGATTGTAGATCGTAGGGTAGTTCATATTCCAAAACTACTCACATTGACCCAGATTTATGTCTGGTCCATTCTCATCAAGGTCAGCACCTCTATGTGCTCCCACAAAAATGTCACTAGGAATTTCTGATGTCAGCTTATGAATGAGTTATCCAGTTTATAAACCTGGATAATCATTTTGGAGTTAATACTGTCTGAATCTTTGCCTTGATTGAGTCTAGTTGTCCCTATAGTTTAGTTTGCCAAGGCATGACTCTTTGCTCTGTTCACTTCAGAATACAGCTGTCACTACTTGAGAAACCAAAATCCTTGATACTAATGGTACTGGTCTCAGGCTCTCCAGACACTGTCATTATAGTTTTCCCTTTTTGACTCTTTTTCTTATTCCCAAAGCTTCTCACCAATGAACAGTTCTAATGAAAAATTGTGCCCTATACCCAGTTATTCTGGTAAATGTTGTCTTTGCCCTATTGGATATGCCTATAACATCAGTATCAGTATCAATATCAAAGATATTGAAGGATAAGATAATCATAGATTTATAGGTAGAGGCAACCTCAGAAATCATCTAATCAAGTCTTCCATTTTGCAGATAAGGAAACTGAATCCCAGAAAAGTGAAGTGATTTGTCTAAGTTATTCAGATCATAAGCTCATAGATGACTGACCTGGGCACCCTCCTTAAATGGAGGTTTTAGGAAGAACTCTTCAATCTACCTTTTAGTCCATAGGGCAGAGGGCCCTGGACAATTAGGCTTCTAATGGCAAGGTTCCCTGGGGGCATGATAGAAAAGTCTGAAGGAGATGAGCTGGGTAGGAAATAAATGGGTTCTCCTTTCTTTAAGTATGATTCAACAACATGCACTGAACTAATGTACTTAACCTATAACTTACTCCAGCAAAAATTAAAGAGTAGGTCATGAACTCCTTTTTGGAGTTATATGTTTAAAGCAGTTTTTCAGAGGTGGCAGAGGAATTCAAGAACCACCTATACCCATCACTCATGGAAAGGATTAAGAACAGAGTGTGTGTGTGTGTGTGTGTGTGTGTGTGTGTGTGTGTGTGTACACCAATGTATGTCACTTTATATTTGAAAAATGGAATCAAATAATATGTGGGTTATATACTTTCCAGGATTTTGTGAACATGAAATGAGAACATACAAGCAATGCCCTTTGTAACTAAGCCTTTATATATGTATGAGCTATGACATACATATCTGGAACCCCATTCCCTGATCATGGACTATAATAAGGAAAAAGAGAGAAATTCCACTGTTAGAAAAAGGTTTACCTTACCAGTTCACTAACCTAATGAGATTCACAACAGCTGGCAGTCTTGGTATTTGGGATAGATACTCTTTCATCATTGCTCCAACTCTGACTCCATTACAAGATTAGATTCTCTCCCACAATTTTCATCTATAGTAGGCTGGCTCACCAATCATGTCTCAGGTTGTGGCAATGGCTGCCACAGTCATTCAAGTCTAACTTATAGCATACTGGATGATGGATAAACTGGATGATGACCATATGAGCATTGCCACTCATAAAGTAATCAGGAAATCCAACTTTTAAGAGCAGGGAAAAGAAAAAACAGTCAGTTTTGTCAATATCTAAACCATGCTACTTCGTGAGTCAACATATGTTAAGGGAAGTACAGTTTCCTTAGAAGCACTCAGTCCTAATGCAGATTGGACCAATAACTTCTTCTTGTCTCACACATTTAATTTCTTCTTTCCAAAACTTCTAAGGTCCCAAACACTAAATAATAATAATAATTTTAACAGTTCATAAATATATGAAAACTTAGAGTTACAAAGGTTTTCACATGGCCAGTTAGGTATTGCAGTGGTTAGAGTACTAGGCCTAGAGTCAGGAAGGCTCAACTTCCTGAGTTCAAATCTGACTTCAAACACCTACTATGTCACTTGACCCTTTTTGCCTCAGTTTCCTCACCTGTAAAATGATCTGGAAAAGGAAATGGTAGACCATTCTAGTATCTCTGTCAAGAAAACCAAAAATGGGGTACTAAGAGTCAGACATGAATGAAAAATGAAAGCTTTACATGTGTGACTAGAAAACACAAATATTATTCATTTCCATTTAAAAAACCCTTTATTTATTTAATTTTAGTTTTCAACATTCATTTACACAAGATAGCAAGCCTACTGAATACCCCTTTCCCCAATCTGCTCTCATATAAAATTTACTCAATTCTATCTCTTCCTTTCTCCTCCCATAATATTCCTCTTTTACCTCTTAATTTTATTTTTTAGATAACATCCCTTTCTATTCAACTGATCCTGTGGCCTATATATATTTATACATGTACACACACTCACATATGTATTTATACACAATACACCCTCCTATACATATGTATATAAACATATTATATATATACACACACACACATAGGTATGTATATGTAGAGATATAAAATATATATTCCCTCCAACTATCCTCATAATGAGTAAAGTCTCATTAGTTACAATTATCATTTTTCCATGTAGGAATGTAAATAGTTCAACTTTAATAAGTTCCTTATAATTTCTTTTTCCTGTTTACCTCCTCATGTTTCTCCTGCTTCTTATATTTGAAAGTCAAATTTTCTCTTCAGCTCTGGTTTTTTCATGAAGAATACTTGAAAGTTCTCTATTTCATTGAATGACCATATTTTCCTCTGAAGCATTATATTAAATTTCTCTGGGTAGGTGATTCTTGGTTTTAATCCTAGCTCCTTTGACCTCTGGTATACTATATTCTAAGCTCTTCCATCCCTTAATGTAGAAGCTGCTAGATCTTGTGTTTTCCTGACTCTATTTCCACAATACTTAAATTGTTTCTTCCTGATGGCTTGTAATTTTTCTCCTTGGCCTAGGAACTCTGGAATTTGTCTATGATATTCCCAGAAGTTTTCTTTTTAGAATCTTTTTCAAGAGGAGACTAGTGAATTCTTTCGATTTCTATTTTGTCTTCTGGTTCCTGAATATAAAGGCAATTTTCCTTGAGATTTTCTTGAAGGATGATTTCTAGTTGATCCTGACTTTCAGGTAGTTCAATAATTTTTTAAATTATCTCTCCTGGATCTATTTTCCAGGTCTGTGGTTTTTTTCAATGAGATAGTTCACATTGCCTCCTATTTTTTTTTCATTTGTTTGGATCTATTTTATAGTATCTTGAGTTCTCATAAAGTTATGAGCTTAAATCTCCTCCAATCTAATTTTGAAGAAATTATTCTCTTCAGTGAGTTTTTGAAATTCCTTTTCCATCTGGGAAATTTGGCTTTTTAAGGCATTCTTCTCCTCATTGACTTTTTGGGACTCTTTTGCCATTTGAGTTAGACTACTTTTTAAGGTGTTATTTTCTTCAGTGTTTTGGGGGGTCCTTTTAGCAGGCTGTTGACTCACTTTTCATGATTTTCTTGCATAATTCTCATTTCTATTCCCAATTTTTCCTCTACTTCTCTTGATTTTCAAAATCCTTCTTGAGCTCCTCCATGTCTTGTAACCAGTTTGTATTTTTCTTGAAAGCTTTTGATGCAGAAATGTTGACTTTGTTGTATTCTTCTGGTTCCATGTTTTGATACTTTTTTGTCCCCCCAAAAGGATTCTATGGTTTGTTTGTGCTTCCTCTGCTTGCTCATCTTGCCAGCTAATTAATTGACTTTTGAGCTCTTTGTCATGGCAGAACTCTGCTTCCAGGGTGGAGAGAGCTGTGTCCCAAATTGCTGGGGTTTGTTTAAATGCTGTCAGAGTTATGAGGAGGGTGACCATTATACAGCCACCCCAGGACCACCACCCAAGATTGCAACCCACATCCAAGCAGGTCAAAGCAAGAGCAATTACCCTCTTAATGGTCACTTGGTCCCCCTAAGATCTGCAGGCCAGGAGCTCCAGAGGCAGCCACAGGGCAGAAGCTGCAACCACTGCCCCTCCACCACCTTTTTCCCCAGGGCAGGGGCTAAACCTTGCTCTTCTCCACCTAGTTCCAAGAGAGTTCCCTACTGATCTTTTACATTTTCTTCCGTGTTTATGGGTTGAGAAGTCAGGAAATGGCCACAGATGCCAATGATTCTCTCTCCTGAAGTCTGCTGCGGCTGGTCTGTGCCACTGGTTGGGGCCACCCCGGGTCTGGGACCATATGGCTCATGTGGGACTCCACTCAGCTCCTAGCCAGTGTGATAGACCCTTCCTGTTGGCCTGCCAGGCTGCCTTCAGTGGGAGATTTGTTTCTTTCTTACATCTTGTGGATTCTGTAGCTCTAAAATTTGTTTAGAGTCATATTTTATAGGTATTGGAAGTGGTTGGAGTGGGAGCTTAGATAAGTTCCTGCTTTTGCTCCACCATCTCTGATCCACTTAATGCATTTCCATTTTTTAAATGCTGAAATTACCACTCAAAATGATGCCATAGATAGAAAATTTATTATATTTATAGATGGTGCATAGATGGAAGGAAAAGTTAATTCATTGAATTACCACATTTGGAAGTACCTTATTTGGAAGAACACTGAGAAACTGGAACATATCAAAACTAGATCAAGATAGGACCATTAAAATTATTTGATATGAATGTAGGTTAAACAAATTGGGGCTATTTAACCTGGAGAGGGAAAAATTAAAGGAAAATGTGATTGTTTATTAAAATATTTCATTTTTTGTAGAAAATTGAATATATTTGGTCTTGACCATAGAGAACTAAAAAAAAAAAAATTTGACATTTCAGGAAAGCTTATTTCTGTTCAATTTAAATGGGGGAAAACATATCATATAAATTAGAACCATCCCCAAGTAGAAAGAGCTGTGTGGGAAGATAACAGGTTCCCAATTATTAGAGGTATTCCAACAGAGGTTGAATGGTAACTTGTTAAACATGTTGTAAAATAAATTCCTCTATTGGCTGGGGATTAGATTCAGTGATTTATCAGGTTCCTCTCAATTCTAAAATATATGACTAAAAACCTTACTGAAGGTAAAATAGAGAAGTACTAGGTTCCAGATCCATGACTCAAACCCTAGTCTTAATTCAAGTGCCCTTTCTTTCTATCTCATCAGAATACTCTGTTAACCTTTGGAATAGTCACCTACCTGGGGACCTAGCTCTCTATAAATTTAATACTGTCACTCAAGATGAATCTCTGTGGTTACATAATGACCAGATCTCAAGTAGATGCTATGTTCCATAGCAGTGATCAGTGATTAAAATGACAAAAGAGTAGATTTTCCAAATTATTCCATCCATGCTTACTCCAATTGAGCTAATCATAAAATCACAGCTTTATAAATTAACCCTAAATCCTTAATGTCAGTAGAGTCAATAAAATCCAACATTCTTGGCCCTGTCTCTGTTTTATGAGAAAATCACTAGACCCCTTTTGCCATTTTTATAGGAACTAAAGCAGAAAGAGAAGATTTGAACAGCTTTGGTCTCTCAAAATTTTACTGCTTGTGCCCAGTGGAGCCTGTTTAGGAAACATTAACAAGAAGTCATAAAATAATCCAACTTTGTCCCATTAACAAATTAATCAAGTACTAAAAATGCCTTATGAAAGGGAACTGGAGTGAAAATAGGATAGTGAGGGTCATTTTCCATCCCTCTACTCCCCCAAAAGCATTTTCTATGCGTTCAGAAGATACTGAGGTTTTACAAAGCAAAAGCTAGGTATAGAATTCAAAATTTTTGCTCCTCGTGTAAAGATAATAGGCCCTAGATGACACAAAGACTTATGATGTTTCTTTCCGAAATGTCTGTCCACATTCTGACCTATGTGTTCTTTTTTGTCACTCTAAACCTTCTTGGCCAATGAATTTTATAAAGCATCCCCAAACTTCCTGCTACTTATATTCTACTTCCTGCTTTATATTTGAGTTATGAATTAGAGTTTGTATTTATGAAAGATGTTGAATTGAAAGGGTCAATCAGAATCTCTTACTGTGGAAGAAATATGGACTAGAGTCAACTTTATTTTATCCACCTTTGACAGTTTTTTAGATTGCTGTTATATTACACCTGAGATAAAAAAGGCTGCAAACTACATTTCAACCAGCTCCTCACATTATACAATTAGAATCATTAAATTATGTCCAATAAAGAGCAAGTTGAAAAGGTGGCATTAGATTTGGCATGAAAGATGGGTTTGCATGTGCCTTTCATGGCCATATGTCAAAAAATTATGTAAAATTTCAGTTCTCATATTCTTTTATTTCCTATCTTTCCTTGGAGAGATTTGCTGAATAAAAATCAACTGCATACCAATGGAAACAACAATGGTACCTGTTTAGAATAAAAGGAATTCACAACACTTATATGAATCCTCCATGGGAAACCTACTATCAAGCCAGTAGAAAGGTAGGAAAATGTTTCTATTAAGACATATGTTTATAATCTTTATCTCTTTCTCTGCCCCTTCCCTTTCCCCATACACAGGATCTCAAGTCTATTTTATTTTACTCGCTATAAGATACTTATTGAATTTGATCATTAACTATCATTTTTAGCATATATTATGTAGAGTGTCAAACTGGAGAAGTAGTTTGGTATAATAAAAATAGGGAAGACTTTGAAACCTGGAAGAGCTAGTTTTAAGTCCTGTATATGATCACTTACTATTTATGTGATCTTGGGAAAGTCATTTAAACTCTCAATATCCATGGCAAACCTCCAAGTCTACAAGCTGTTCAGAAATAGCCAATCTGCATTGGTGGAGGAAATGTCCTCACCAGAATTTACTAACACCAATGAAATCATAGGTCCAGGGATCTCTTTCCTGGCTCTCTCCTCATTTGCCTTCAGATAGGAAAAATAATAAAAGCTAGAATTTATTTAGTGATTTCAAGTCTGTGAAGCACTGTATATGTGTTACTGATAAAATACTTGCTCTAGTCCTTAAAGAGATGACAATTATCTTAAAAAGACAATAAAGTTACTATAAACTAAATGCCAAAGATGAGGTCCAGAGATTAAATTTTCAAGAGTCCAGAGGTAGGAGAAATCACTGAGGGCTGGGTCACTTTAGTAAAGTCTTCCCTGAAGAGATGAAAATTGATTTGGCCTCCTAAATGAAGATAAATGTTAGAAAAAATAGATTAGAAGTAGAGGGCACCAGGAAGAACAACAAAAAGAAAAGAACAAAAAGAATAAGAACAAGAAAGAGCAAAAACAAGAATAACAAGAAGAAAAAGGATGAGACTGATAAGAAAGAGGAGAGGAAGAAAGAAGATCTGAAGATGAAGGAGAGAGAAAGATTGAGGAAATAAGATTTGAAGGAGTAAAGTTTGGAAAGGAACAGGGGAACTTCTTTCTCTGAAATAAGAGAATTGTCAGAAATGGTAGATGAAAATATGATGTGGGAAGATACAATTATCTACTGTTCTGTCTAGCTGAGGAAATAAGAAGGTGAGAAGTCTCAAAGACAATCTTTCTTACTCTTGCTCTTCTCCTTTTGCATCTTGTTCTTATTCTTCATCTTTCTTCTTATTCTTTCTGCTTCTTCTTTTACTTCGTTATGAGATTATGGTTTTCTTGAGCCTCCAATGATACTTATTTTTAAACAATGAGTTACTTTGTTTCGGTTTGTTTTCAGTTTGTTTCAGTTACTTTTAGATAAAAGGGAAGATGTTTCTCCATTTTCTCAGACCACCACCTTCTTAGATGAAATTCCTTTTCCACAGACGTTCTCTCTACTTTCATCCTTAAATCTAATCCCTAGTTCTTCATAGCTCTTATTGTCCTGTATTCATCCTCTCCACTGAGTCTTCTGGATTTTTTACTTCTTAAGAATTTCTTCTTTGATTTTAAATTCCTTTTTTATGTGTTATTTCCTCACACATCAGCACATATAGCCATACCATTATACCCTTCAGTATCCCATACATTTATTCCTGCTAAGATGTAGTCTTTAATATCTTTTATCATTTTCTGAAAAACCTTGGGTTTTTAGCAAACAGAGCAGATAAAAAAAGTTAAAGCTATCTTTGCCTAAATAAGCAGCATGAAATTCAGAATGAGAGAGGTGATAATCATCTCTATTCAGATGACTCTCAAATCAATATATCTATCCCTTATCTCTCTGATGAACACCACAGAATCATTTTCAGTTTCCTGTTGAACTCTGGGACCTCCCCTAAGCATGTGCAATATGGATCTTCTTTTCTTCATCCCTAAAGCCACCAAGAGAAAACCAAGTTCCCCTATTCATATGGAGGGAATAATTAAAAAGAAAATAAAACAAACAAAAACTTCCCAGTCATCCAACTTACTTTTGTTTCCTTTGTTCCAGTGTCTTAGCAGTAGCCAACTCTTTAGTACTTTTACATCTACAACATATCAAAGATCCTTTTCCTTTTCCTTATTCACCCATCTAGCTCCTTATTTCAGGGAGTCATTCGGTAAATCGGTCAATAAAGAGTTAATAAACAGCCAAGAACATTTATTAAACACCTATTACATTCCTGATACTTTGCTAAGTGTGGAGATATAAAAAGAAGAAAAGACCAGGGCTCCCTCCCCCCAAGGAACTCACAATCTAATGGGGAAACAACAAGCGAAAATATGTAAAACGAGATACAGACAGGATAGAGGACATGAGTAAAAGAAAGAAAGGGCAATCACGTGGTGCAGTGGATAGAATGCCAGGTCTGGAGTCAAGAAGACCTCAGTTCAAACCTAGCCTCAGACACTTTACTAGCTGAGTGACCCTGGGCACTTACCCTATTGGCTTCATTTTCATCATCTGTAAAAAGAGCTGGAGAAGAAAATAGCAAACCACACCTTTATCTTTGCCAAGAAAACCCCAAATAGTGCCAATAAAAGTTGAACATGATTGAAATAACTGATCAACAACAACATCAGCAAAAACAACAAAAAAAGAGAAAAAGCCTCAAATTTAGAGGGACTGGGAAAGGTTCTCTGTGTAAGAGGCAAATTTAGTACAAATTAGAAGGAAGCCAGGGAAGCCAATAGTTGAAAGTGAGGATAGAGAGCATTCTAGGCATGGGCGGGGGGGGGGGGAACAGCTAGAGAAAATGCCAGAAGCTGAGAGATGAAGCTTTTTATTTGTGGAATGGCAGGAAGACAGTGTCACTGAAGAGTATCTGGTAAGGAATAATGGGCAAGAATACTAGAATGGTAGGAGGGAGTTAGGTTTTGAATGCCAAACAGAGGATGTTGTATTTGATTCTAGAGGTGATAGTAAATCACTGAAGGTTATTGAGGAGAGGAGTGATTCGGTCAGACCAGCACTTTAGGAAAATCACTTTGGTGCCTGAATGGAGGAGGATGGATTGGACTGAAAAGAGACCTGAGGCAGGCAGACACAACAGCAGGCTATTGCAATAGAAGAAGTATGAGATGATGAGGGTCTGCATGAGAATGGTGGAAGTGTTGGAGGAGAGAAGGAGGCATATTTTTCAGATGTTGGAAAGGTGATATTGACAGACTTTGGCAATAGAATGCATATGAGGGGTGAGAGACAGGGGTTGAGGATGGCAGATAGGTTTTGAGCCTGAGAGACTAGGAGGATGGTGTGGCTTTCCTTTCTCTTCGAGTGAATAAGTTATTTTGAGTATTTTAAATATCCAAATTCTCTATAAAGGACATATGAAGAAAGACACTGTCTCTATACAGGGAAAAAGCTGATAAATATATGCATAGGATAATTTCATATAAATGCATACATATATAGATGTGTGTGTGCATATACCTATTTGTGTCTAATGTTAGCCATCTCAAGAGCAGGGGTGAAGTTAGAAAAAAAAGGAAAAAAAGAAACTTACATTATCATTTTGTTGTATATTTCAAAGGAATTGCAAATTAGATTTGCATTTCATATGTAATCATCTTTTTTAGTTGTCCTATGTTATGGGAATGCTTATTTTATTCCATAAATTAAAAATAAAATAAATTTTAAAAAAAGAGAAGAGTAGATCGAGGAGAAAAGGGTGATCAACACTGTCAAAGGCTGCAGAGAGGTCTAGAAGAATGAGGGTTAAGAAAAGGCCATTGGATTTAGCCGTTTAAGAGAACACTGGTAACTTTGGAGAGAATAATTTTGGTGGAATGATAAAGTTGGAATCAATATTATAAGAGATTAAGAAGTGAGAAAAGACCTTTTCTAGCAAGTCCGGAGTCAGACCGCGCAAGATGGAGCGAGTGATCTGTGGTCAGAGGAAGGGTGCTGGCTCCATCTTCCGCACCCACCTGAAGCACAGGAAAGGGGCCTCCAAGCTTCGGGCTGTCAACTTCCCCGAGAGGCATGGCTACATTAAGGGTATCATAAAGGACATAATCCATGATCCAGGCCGAGGGGCTCCTCTTGCAAAAGTAGCTTTTCTGGATCCTTACCGATTTAAAAAGAGAACAGAGTTGTTCATTGCTGCTGAAGGCATCCACACTGGCCAGTTTGTGTAATGTGGTAAGAAAGCTCAGCTCAACATTGGCAATGTCCTCCCAGTTGGCACTATGCCTGAAGGGACCATAGTGTCTTGTCTTGAAGAAAAGTCTGGGGACCAGGGTAAGCTTGCCTGGGAATCTGGAAACTATGCCACAGTGATTTCCCACAAGCCTGAAACCAAAAAACACCAGTGTAGCTACCTTCAGGCTCTAAGAAAGTGATCTGCTCTGCTAACAGAGCTGTGGTTGGTGTTGTTGCTGGAGGAGGTTGTATTGATAAACCCATCCTTAAGGCAGGTCATGCCTATCACAAATACAAGGCCAAGAGAAACTGCTGGCCTTGTGTCCAGGGTGTGGCCATGAATCCTGTGGAACATGCCTTTGGAGGAGGTAATAACCAGCATATTGGAAAACCATTCATCATTCAAAGAGATGCCCCAGCTGGACGAAAGGTCGGTCTCATCGCTGCCCAGCGTACTGGTGGACTCTGGTGTACCAAGACTGTACAGGAGAAGGAGAAATAAAGTACAGAATCCTGACAATAAAATTTATTTTGGAAATTGTAAAAAAAAAAGTGATAAAAGAAAAAGTGAAGGAAACTATTGAAGATGGCTTTTTCAAGGAATTTAGCCACAAAGGCAGAAAAAATATAGCATGATAGTAGAGATGGAAGAATAGAGTTTTTTTAGGATGGGGAGTCTTGAAAATGTTTATAAGATGTAGAGGAGGAGTCATGAAATATGGAAAGATTGAAAATTAGTAAGGGAATGGGGATAACAGAGGGGTAATCTGTTGTAGGAGATGAAATGAAATGGGACTGCTTGTGCAGATAGATGGGTTAGCATTGGTAAAAAAGGAAGGCAATCTCTTCATATGGGACAGGAGTAAAGGAGGAGATAATATGATATGAGAAAGAGAGGAGAAGAAAGAGCTCATGGCAAAGAGCCTCAATCTTTTCTGTAAAATATAAGACAAGTTTCTCAGTTGAGAGGATCAGGAGAGTGTGAGTCATGGGAAGTTTGCAAAGGGATGAAAAATTTTGAAGAGCCACTCTACAGAGTGGGATAGTGATTTGATAAAGAAATTATAGAAGAATTGCCCAGTCATACTGAGGGCCTAGTCAATTCTGTGTAACATATATTTGTAGTGGGTCCAATCAAAAGGGTTGGACTACTTTTATAGCCTCCTAAACAGAATCCAGTCTCTCCACTCCAATCTATCTTCCCCACAACTACTAAAGTCAATGTTTACTAAATAATCCTTTCATATAAATAGTCCACTCTAGTCTACCTTGATCCAGTCACATCTGAAGTACTGTATTAAGTTGTGAACACTAAAAAAGGCATTGAAAAACTGGTGTGCATCTGGGAGAAAGTGAACAGAATGTCCAGAGTGTGAAACCATACCAGGATAAAGTAAGGAACTTGCTATGTTTTCTCTAGAGAACAAGAAGATAGGACATGATCACTGTCTTTAAGCATCTGAAGTGCTCTCATGTAGAGAAGGAACTTGACCTGATTTACTCTCCCATCCTCATCCTCATCATAATCATCATCGTCATCAAGAACAAGCAAAACAAAAACAAGCATTTACTAAAAGCTTACTGTTAAACACTGAGGATCCAAAGAAAGGCAGAAATATGGTCCCTACCTTCAGGAAACTCATATTGTAATTGGGGACACAACACATAGGTAACTAGGAACATAAATATACAGTTTAAAAAATGAGGCAATCTGAGAAGATCCTAACGATGGCAGGGGAGGAGAGGTGGAATCTAAGAAAGTTCTCTTGAAGAAGAGGGTATTTTAATTGAGACTTGGAGGAATCCAGGGAAGCCAGGAAGCAGGCATGAGGAAGAAAAACATTCTTAGCATGCTGATGTCAGTATCTCAGTAGTCCTCCCCCAAATCCCTGCTAAATGAAAAAGCTACCAGAGAGATTCAAATCCCCTGAGTCATGTTTTGAAAGTAAGGCATGAAATAATAGCCAAAATCTTCTTTTTCTGCTGGAGAAGGGAGATAAGGGGGATGGAGGAGGGTTGAATATCAACAAGCTACTGGTTCCCCAAGGAGTCTTTCCTCTCCACTCTCTTCCACCTCAACATGAATGAATACCATATTCCAAACCTTTATCTTACTCCATCCCCCATATGCTTGGTTCTCTGGTCCTCAGATAAGAAGCCTATAAAAACCCAACATACTTTGTTGGCTTGGGATGCCAATTTTACCAAGGATCCCACAGACCTGAACTATATCCATCCTCTCTAACTGCCCGAGATTATTGGGATAAAACTGGCTTGTTTTCTTTTTTCTCAGCTTATTGTCTTGTGCTCAGAGCTATGTGTGCTTCCTTATATTGCATTTTGGAATTCAAGCTGCATTAAAGTGCCAACAGTAAGTCAGTCATCAAGCATATATTAAACACTTACTATGTTTTGGTATTGTGATAAGTGTAACTATAAGCTGAGAGTCCCTACCCTCAAGGAGCTTATATTCCTTTTTTAATAGCATTATTTAATTACAAGTAAAG
The DNA here is from genome assembly GCF_028583685.1 of Petaurus breviceps papuanus. Taxonomy (NCBI): domain Eukaryota; kingdom Metazoa; phylum Chordata; class Mammalia; order Diprotodontia; family Petauridae; genus Petaurus; species Petaurus breviceps. Next base: position 5,401,851 of record NW_027187325.1, on the reverse strand, counting down.
GCAATTTTCAACATTCATTTTTATAATATTTTGAGTTCTAAATTTTTCTCTCCTTCTCATCCATTTTCTCTCCCCAAGAGAGAAAACAATCTGTTATAAGCTATATATGAGCATTATATAAAACATATTTCCATATTAGTCATGTCATGAAAGAAGAAACAGAACAAAAGGAAAAGAACACACACAAAAAAAATGAAGAAAGTGAAAATATTATACTCCAACCTGCATTAAGACTCTATCAGTTCTTTCTCTGGATGTGGATAGCACTTTCCATCAAGAGTCTTTTAGAACTCTTTTGGATCATCATATTGCTGAGAAGAGCTAAGTCAATAAGAATTGATAGCTGCAATGTTGCTGTTTCTGTGTACAATGTTCTTCTGGTTCTGCTGACTTCACTCAGCATCACTTCATATAAATCTTTATAGGTTTTTTTTCTGAAATCCTCCTACTCATTTCTTAAAGCACAATAGTATTCCATTGTGTGCATATAAAACAAATTGTTCAGTTATCAATTCCTCAATTTCCAATTCTTTGCCACCACAAAAAGAGCTGCTATAAATATCTTTTTACATGTAAGTTCTTTACTCTTTATTATCATCTTTTTGGGATATAGACGTAGTCGTGATATTGCTGGATCAAAGTCTGATTGCCTTTGGGCATAGTTCAAAATGCTCTACAGAATGGCTGGATCAGTTCACAACTCCACTAATAATGCATTAATATCCCAATTTTCCCACATTTTCTCTAAATTTATTATTTTCCTTTTCTTTAATATTAGCCAATCTGATAGGTGGGAGGTAGCACAACAGAGTTGTTTTAATTTGCATTCCTCTAAACAATATGATTTAGAGATTTTTTTTTTTAAACAATCAGGGTTAAGTAACTTGCTCAAGGTTACATGGCCGGTTATTTCTGGGTGTGGTGCTGAGTGTCTGAGCCTGGGATTCGATCTCCAGGTCAACCCAACACTGGAGCCGGTGCTCTTACTTGCTGAGCCACATGGCCACCACTAGAGATTTTTTTTAATACATGCCTATAGATAATTTTGATTTCTTCAACCGAAAACTGCCTGATCATATCCTTTGACCATCTATCAGTTTGGGAATGACTTGTATTCTTATAAAATTGATTCACTTCCCCATATATTTGAGAAATAAGGCCTTTATCAGAGACACTTGCTGTAAAAATCCCAACTCTCTGCTTTCCTTTTAATCATGGTTCCACCGATACTATTTGTGAAAAAAAAAGAATTTTATTAGAATCAAAATTATTCATTTTGCATTTTGTAATGCTCTATATCTCTTGTTTGGTCATAAATTCTTCCTTTCTCTATAGATCTGACAGGTACACTATAAGGCGCTTATATTCTAAAGGAGGAAGATGATACATAAAAGGGAGGTGAAAAGGAAAAGAGAGGAAAGAAGAGGAGATGAAAGTGCTGATCATAGGGGCATGGCAGAGAGGAATGAGATGGGGCTAGCCTCGATGCCCTTCTTAAATGGAGGTCCTGGGAGGAGCCATCCAAACAGAAGGCAGGTGCTTTCAATATGTTAATTCCAGGGCTGGAGTGATCTTAAGAATGAAAAGGTTTATGGAGCCTTGTAAAGAAAGTCTGGAGTTCAGCATAGAGAGAAAATGGGACAGACAGTGAAAATGCATGAAGTGAGGAGGTGAAATTCTGTGTGCAGGAAAAGCAAGAAGGCTAGTATTACTGCATAGTGAAAGAAGTGAAGTATAAGACTAGACCAATAGGTAGAAAGCTGCAGTTATTTATGCATGTATAGGGAAAATCGTAACAATCAGAATTATGCAGAAAAAGGATTGACTGCCTTGGAAAGTAGTTGTTTACTCATGATTAAAGGTCTTCAGGTAAAGACTAGAAGACCACTTTGGGGGATGGAGTAATAAGAATACTTGACCATGTAAACATTGGACTAGATGGCCCCTAAGGACCCATCTAATTCTGAGATTCTGTGATTCATAATTGCCCATTCTTCATGATTCAAAGTAGATTCTCAGTTTCTCATCAATGAACCTTGCATATATACATGTAGTAACATCATTACCTTTTGCCTTAGCTTTTCTGTGATTTGTTGGCTCAGCTAGTTGTACCATAATGCTTCAGGAGCCCTTCACCTTTAAATACATACTATATCCCTGATCCTAGCTCACGGTTTCAATAATGCAGCCCAACTCAGTCTGTGAGAGAATTCTGAGTTGGGATTATTCTCTTCACTCACCCTAAACTGATGTAGGGAACAGAGACAGACCCTGGGGCATAAATGCTTTAAAGGTTGGTAATAAAGACTATTCTAGCCAACAGAACTTAAATAATTTTTACTATCTGACGCATAAGGAGAGGAAAAATGAAGAACAGATGGAATACTTTATTAGTCCCTAGATCAGTAGGGAGTAGACTAAAGGCAGGAAGTTCATTACCCTCTGTGCAAATATAAGAACATTGTACATGACTTTCATGTAGAGCTTGAGGTATCTTGGAGAAGTATCACAAAGGTCCTCTTCTAGAGAAGTTTCTGTGTATAATTATTGGATGAGATTCAATTCTCAACCTGGCATCTCATTTGAAGATGTATTGGCTTTCTAGGAAAGAATTGCAATTCACAGCTAAATTAGTGAAAGAAAAGTCTTGAGCTCCTCCTATTAGCTATCTAGAAGGAAAACCTAGAAAGAACAGTGGTTTCCTGTAAAGGTCATTTGAGGACAGAGAGGAAATGAAGCAGATATTTTTCTCAGAGACATTTTCTCTTTCAGAGGAGAGTACAACTGTTGTTTCCGTGAGGAACAGGACCTTAGGGTCATGGTTAACATAATTGATCCTACTAAGTAAGAGAGCTAGATTCTAGTCCAAAGCTCATCCACAAACATCCTGTGTGACCTTGGGCCAATCACTTTCCCTCACTGAGTATCCATTTTTTCATCTATAAAATAAGGGATTTAAGGTACATGACCTTTGACTTTTCATCAAAGTTTTAGATATTATGGTTTTCTGATTTATGGAAAGCCCAGTTTAAAAGGATTTCTCATGCTGGAACCATAACTGACAAGAGGTGATATTCAAAGACATTGTGGGTCTTGGACTTGGAGTCACTGATTCAACTGCAATGTATACTGTCATAGGACATACAGTGCTAGACCTGAGTTCAAACTTCACTTCCAATACTTATCTACTGTATTACCCTTGACAAATGATACTTTAAGTATCTTAATTTCCTCATCTGTAAAATGAATGTAATACTAGCTGAGAGGGTTGTTGTGAATGATCAAATGAGTTTTATCATTAGTGACATAATGAAAAAAAAGAGTAAGTCCATGCTTTGTACGTGGTGTTGCTGTATACATAATATTTTTATCATTAAGGTAAATTAAGAAAAGAAAAAGAAAGCTTGTTTTTGTCTCTAAGGAATACGTGAACTGGTACATATATATGATTGCCAAACACTGAATACTAGCTGTCCTCAGTCATAACAATGACAACAACAACAACAACTAGCAAGTTGTTAACTGCAGTTCCATTTACATATCTATTGTAAAGTATAATTATCTGTTAGTTTGAGACCTCAAGTGTTGATTATGAGTGTCAGATCATTTTTTCTCCAAAATCAACATAAGCCAGTATGGCCAATTTGAAAGTATTTCTGATATTCAAATGTTTACTCACGTGTAGCAATAACTTTAATTATCCTGGGAAATTTAAAAAAATGTCCTTAAAAACAGAAATGTTATTATGACTATAACCGACAATTTTGCTAATTATTCTTTACTATTACAGAATCTTTCATTGCCTAGTTTTTAGTTGTGACGAGATAGAAGCAACATAAATGCAGGCACAGTATAGAAAAATGTTTCTGTCAAACAGATAAGACAGTCACATATTTACTAAGTTTAAAAAGAGAAAAAGAGAGAAGTAAAGTCTAAAATAGAAACCTCTTTAAAGTCCAAATTTACTTTTAAATAAAATTAATGGGAATAAAACATTTGTAGAAACTAAAGAAAACAGACGCCAACTGAAATATTCCTATCTTCCTTTTTTCCCCCCTTACATAAATTGTGCCTTCTAAAGGAATAAAGGGAGCTCAGACCAGATCAGAGGGAATAAATAGGGCAGGAGCTATATAAATTACTGAACTTGCATCCTTTCCCCCCACCTTCCTTTTTTCCTATTACTTGAAAATGATCAAATTTTACTATGGAAACTGCTGCACATAACTTTTTAACTACCACCATCAAAGAATTTTACATATAAATGACTTGCCAATCTAATAAGGGAATAGAAACCACAAGTTTCAGTAATGGATGCAGGAACCTAAGCCAGTCAATGAAAATGTGATCTTTTCTGAAATATACTCACAATGACAGACAATAGAAGGGCATTGGCAGTGACTTCTCTCTTGTAACACAGATTATAACATGTTTCGAAGAAATGATAGATTCTTGTTACAGCGATTCAATTTTTATGGTTTGATTTCCTTTGAATTTGGTACCTTACTCATCAACTTCAGAGCTGTCATCACAAATAAAGCATGCTTTGACCTAAATATTATCCATTAGCCTGACATTCAAAGGTATGAAATACATCCACCCTTTTCCCTCAAAAATTTGAACTCCCTTTGTTCCCTGACACATACTCTTGACTCCAACCAGAATGGTCTCTTTCCCAGACCCACAGGATAATAGGACCATAGAGTCAAAAGGCACCTCAGAAGTAATTTAAATTGACCATTACCACTGTAGTAACTTCCTTACACCATCCCAATAAGTAGTCATTGAGACTTTACTGGAAGAGTTGATACACTTAAGAACTCTTTTCATTTTAAGTTTATTTTTTTCTAAAATTATTTTACAGGTGTTTATTATTAATCCCTCTCACTGAACACACAACACCCCAACGCCTATAGAATAATAACAACTGAAATAACAACAAATCCTCACAGTTAAATAGGCATAGTCCAGCAAAACAAATTCTCACAGTGACCATGTGCAAACATGCATGACTCATTGTTGGTTTCTAGTCTATCTATCACTCCTCTGGCAGAAGGTGGGCAACGTAATTTATCCTCAGTCCCCTGGACTCATGGTTCATCACTGAAATAATCAGAGATAGAAAGACTTTCAAAGTTATTTTTCTCTACTATTGCTGACATTTTATAAATTGTTCTAATCATGAGCCCTTCATTCTACTTCAGATCATAAGACCTTCTCTGGTTCCTCTGAAACTTTCCTTTTTATCATCCGACAAAACATCATTTCACTACCTTCACATACCAAAATTTATTTAGCCAACCCACAAAATGTGAGTGCCTCATTAGTTTCCATTTTGGGACTATTAAAAAAATAACTACTAGAAATATTTTAATATTTACAATATGGATTTTTCCTCATTCTTTGATCTCTTTGTGGTGTAGAACTAGTAGTAATATAATTACCTCAAAGGGTATGTAGAATTTAATACTTTTAGGGGCATAGATCCAAATTGCTTTCCAGAATGGCTAGACTAGACCGATTCATATCTCCAACAGCAATGCATGTGTTTCTCTCACAGAGTCTCCAACATTTGTTATTCTCCTTTTTTATTTTCACCTTTACTGATCTGATCAGTGGGAATTAAAACCTCAAGTAACTCAGTATATCTTAAGGCAGCTTTAATAGTTAGTAACATTTTTGCTTGCAATAAATTGAAGCTGTATCTTTTGAACTTGTACCTATTGTTCCTTTTTATATCTTTTGAATCTCATTTAAAAAATCTAATTACTCTTTTGAATAACAGCCCTTCAAGTATTTGAAGATAGCTAGCATGCCTCCCAGAATAGTTTCGATATTCTAGGATAAACATTGCTTGAGGGTAGAGGATACCTTATCTTCACTCTTTTGTTGGCTCATGCTGTGTGGTAGTACAATTCTGGTACTAACCCTAGGGTCCGGTTACTCCAGGGTCTTGTCCTTCTCCTAGGATTCCTTATTTAACAACTCCCTGCAGAAGAGACTCTGGAAGGCAGTTCACTCCCTCTCCCAATAGGACTGTATTATTTATATATCACTTCTGATTTACTAGACTAGTAACTAGGGAAAAAAAATATCTAACAATCTTGTCTTGATGAATTCATACTGGCTTTCAGTGATTGATAATCCCTATTTCCCATGTTCATAGTCTCCTTTCAATATCATGCTCCAGCATTTTGTCAGTAATTTAAGTCAAATTCATCAGCCTGTAACTCGAAAAAACTTACTTACATTCATCTTTATCCCCCCCCCCCTTTCTCCTCCTCCTTCTCCTCCCTTTCCTCTTCTTTCTTGTCTTTCCTTTCCTCTTTCTTCTTCTCTACCCTTTCCCAGTCCTATGGCACACAAATCTCCATACTTGATCAGTGATCAGTTAACAGTCATTTAGCAATCATTTTTGAGGAATCCTTTACTTCTTAGGAATCTACTTTGTGCAAGCTTAATTGCTTTAACTCATTAACTGTCATTAAATGAGGAATATTTTAATATAAACTGTCTGTAAACAATTTTTGTGCTATTTTTCTCTTTCAGATGTTTCTCCTTGCTAAAGAAAATAGAATAGGAGTGGTATTGTTTGGCCTTCGGTCCGCCATCCATTACCATCATCCTATCCACCCCAAACATCTTCCTATCCTTTCATTTCAGGCCTCTCCCTTCCTTTAAGTACCTTCATAGTCTGGTTCCCACTTGTCTGTCCACATTTACATCTACTACTCTTTCATAAACTCTATTCTATTTAAACTGGCCTGCTTACTACGTAAAAATATGTTCTCATGAGCTTCCCATTGCTTTTGCTTTTATACCTCTCTAACATGTTTATCAATTTATGTGAGGGTAGTAGTTGCTTTGCCCTATATGTTATCACAAAATGTAATAGCAAATAACAAATGCAATAAGATATTAATAGATGGACAAAGCACAAAACCCCACAATACTCTATGTCTAATTATCCTTTTCTAAAATGTGAAAAAGTTGAGTTTTTCTGATTGAATTGGAAAGGAAGCATTGGTCAAGGGCTGATCAGGCACCAGAAGGCCTTTAAAAATCTAAGCCAGCCAATCCCTGGAGAATGAGGAGCAGTGTAGATATATTAGATTTCAAGGGAAAAAATAAGTTTGTAGAATATGACCTCTGTGTCTTCACCAGAAGGCAGAAAGAAGGAAGGGGATTCTCCATTGAACATTGCCTTCCTTCATAGCCATTCTCTAAATAGGAGACCCAGCATCAAGTAGGGAAAACAGAAACATTGCCAGACATACAGACAATTGGGATGCAGCTTTATGTAATAAGAGCAGAGAAGAATATGTATTCTAAAGAGAACTAGGTCTGAGAACTGAGCATTAAGCTGTGAAGAGAGTACATCTGTGTTACCCATCTAGCAGAGGCACTTTATCCAGGGGAAAAAGTATCATATTAGGGATCTGAAGTGTGAATTATTCATGGGTTCCCTATTTATATTCCTCACTACCGGAGAGAAAATACAAGTCAATAATGGGAAAAAATGGTTTTGTAACTACTATTGTTACTAGGCTCTCTTAGCAAATGTTTTTATTTTGAATAAATTATGTCTTTTGGATGACTATCAAAAGTAGATTCATTGGAGAGTAAGTTCTAGCTTTAGGTGTAAGGACCCACAGAGAAACTTTTGAATCTTCAAGAGATTGCTCCTATTCAGGACTCCATCTGTTAATCTACATTAACAAGTCAAAGAGATACTTATAATTTACTATTTTATATTTTATGTATCTGTGTCTTTTCCCCCTACTGGACTAAAAATCCCATAGCCTCAGACACTGTCATGTCTGAACTTTGAATTCCTCTACCTTTACCATCCAAAGCACTGTTCTGTACACAGTAGGTACTTAATAAAAGTGGGAATATTGGATCTGTTTGTGTATATAGCTACCTACTCCTTGATGTTGTTTTCATTATTCCAAATTTACTGTTGTTTATTCTAACATTTTCCACTACTAAATTTTATTCTGAACCCTAGAACATGGTTATTCAACTTCTTTTTTTTATATAGTACCTGCAAAGCACCAGGCACTATACAATCAATATAGTAAGTTATATGTATGCTGACAATTTTCATTACTATTAAGTTACATATTTTGGACATAGTTTTAATTTGTTATATCAAAGTATATTTTCAACATATAAAAATCATCTAGATTTAATCATAGACTTTCAGCCCATGTGGGACTCTTCCTCTCCTTAATTGGTAGCATATGCTTTTAAAATCTAATCTGCCCACAAAAAATAGGGGACATTAAAAGAAAGATATAATTAGCCCAAGAGCTAAGACAAGTGTTGGCCATTCTGTTCAAGGATAAGAGATTAAAAAAAAAAACTTTTTTGGCTCATGTTATTTTTTACAAATCAACTTCTCATACCCATAGGGATATCTATTCTTGTATACCCTAGAGAATCTAGAAACTTCCTTGACACTGGGTGCAGTGAAAATATTTGTTTAATCCTCCCCATTTTAGCTGATAGCCTAAACTTGGTCCACTTTTTCACCTGAATGTGGGCTTCCTAATGGATTAGTTTTAGGTTAAAATCTAAGCTCTTGCCTCTCCTATCTTGCTCTATCCCACTACTGCCGGGAATAGGCTTTTCATAATATAGCCTTATGGAGGCAAACTATGAAAATAGATTTTAATTGAGCAGTGGAAGCTGATGGTTGTAACATCTTAGATACATAGTTCATTTGTTAGGTAATGGTTATTTGACTGCCACTCACACACTGCAACAGATTTTAGTTAAATCAAGCTAAGACATGATTGGAACAAAAATCAAATCAAACATCTGCCAAAACAGAATTTGTGTCAAACCCCAAAACAAGGAATAATTTCTCTAATGGTTATAACATCTGAGCAATGGTAAAAATTATATTTTTTTCATTTTTTCACAAAATTCTTATTGTTTTTATGTGTATATGTGTTTACCCATGCACATGCACAGCACGTGATATTTTCAACACTGTTCTTCATCCTAACAGCATTATTATAGAATAAACTTGAGAAAAGATGTTTTGATGCATCAAAATATAGACTATTCAATTGAACAACTACTGAGAATGATAATTTGAAAACCACCTGGTAAACATCTGGAACACATGTCTGTAAGACTTTGTCAACATGACACAAAACATATGCATGGAAAATAAAAATTTCACAGTTCCAAAAATCCAGATAATTGACTAGGTGTTTTTTTTTCCTATTATTATCTGGATGTTTGGTGTCATGTAGAATAATTCCAGAAAGAGGAAGAATGCAATGAGCATCTCTGAATGGTTAGGATTTCTGCATAGGCCTTCTTGGATAATGACCTTCAAGGGAGAGACAAGACTTACTCTTGTTTAATGCTTCCTAAAGGACTTTTTTTCCCTTTAACCCAAAAAATGGGCAGGCAAAAAATGGATTTACATTTTTTAAAATCAGGAATCATACTAATGAAGTAGATGTAGGGGTAAATTCAACTCATGATTATAGGTATTAAGTAAGAATGAGAAGAAAGAATAACTCTGGAAAAAAGTTTAGAATTAGAGTTCTTAACTTAGAGTTCATGAACTTAAAATATGTTTTGATATCAGTATTTCAAATTACATATTTTCCTTTGGGATCCTATGTATTATATTTTATTCATTTAAAATATTATTTTAAGAGGCCCACAGATTGGTTTAAAAAGAGTTTTGGTTTTTTTAAAGCAATCGGGGTTAAGTAACTTGCTCAAGGTTACACGGCCAGTTATTTCTGGGTGTGATGCTAAGTATCTGAGCCCAGATTTGATCCCCAGGTTATCCCGACACTGGAGCCCGTGCTCTTACTTGCTGAGCCACCTGGCCGGCCCTGGTTTAAAAAGAGTTCACTGGGCTCTGAGCTTACTGACAGATTATTTATGGGAAGAAGAGTCAAAGCACTTTTAACCTGGAAAATCAGGATGCAAGCTCCCTGAGGCCAGGGAATATCTCACTTCTTCCCACTATCTCCCCATAAAGATAGTATGGGTGAAAGATATTGCTTGTGAACAGTTTATATTAAAAGATCCCTGAAACTCTTTGTTATCACAAGCTCAATCTGAGTCAAGTATGACATGGCAGTCGAAATATAGAATGCTATCTGAAGTAGCTTAGCTACAATGAGAGAGGTCACAGACCTGCTGTACACTGCTTTAGTTAGACAATTTGTATGGAATACTGCATTTTATTCTGGGCACCATATTTTAGAAAGAACGCTGGAAATTTAGAATGTTAAGAGGATATTAAGAAAGATGGGAAGAAAACCTGAGACCATGTCATAACATGATCAGCTAGAAGAAGTAGGGATTTTTAGTGAGGATCAGAAAAGACTTAAGGGGACAGACAGCTGTCTTCATATATCTGAAGGGTTGTCATGTGGAACAGGGATTAATGTTCTTGGTCCCACAGGGCAGAATTAGGAGTAGACACTGAATAGAAGCTTTGGATCATCACATTTTGTGAGGTTTTATATAGACTTGTCATTCAACTAAAGTTATACTATATAAGCACTGTATGACATAAGCAACACATATGTGTAATTAGTTTATCATTAAATTATTGTTATTTGCTTGGAGATTAGGAACAATTCAATTTTAGGAACTGTAGCAACTACAAAAAGAACAAATACAGATGTAAAGTGAAAAACTGCTGAAGTCCTCAAGTATAGCTAGTTCTTAGGCAGATTGTATATGCCAGACCTACCTAACAAGTGTCTTCTTATATAGGAGAGAAACAAGAAACCAAAAAAAAAAAACCTTGAAGCGGTCAAACTTGGCATGAAACCACGCTGAAAACTTCCTCTTCCCTGGACTTCATCTCAAACTTGCAATTTCCCCTTTGCTCTTAAGCCTGCTTTATTGAATGAGAACATCAGAAATCAGAAACCAGTGTTGACAATGAATTTTTATGGACTCAGGAGGTTACAAGGAGCAATACACACTCCTGAACTTTTGGACAAATTAACCATCATTTTATTTCTGAAGGCTTATTTATGAGGAGAGTTTAAAACTCCTAAAATTCTCTTGTGGGTATTTTCATTTGAATTACAAACTGTGTGTTTTGTTCACAAGGATAATATTTGGGAGACTCTTATCTTTACTTAGATTAACTATTTACTCATTGAATTACAGAATAAACTTTAGCATTCTATGACAGCCTTATCTAAATTGCTTTAAGGTGTAAACAGGATGTTCCAAAAGGAAAGTCCTCCATACTCTGGTTAGAATCAAGATTTGACAATTTGTGAAGCTGGGAGAAAAGGATCTCTTGATAAGAGACCAAACTTTCATTGACATGAATACCAGCTAGCAATTCCTATACTGTGTGCCCTTCCATACCTTTGTAAGTTTCAGAGCTTGCCTCTTTAGCAGAAAGACTGAGAAAGATATTTTAAGGAGATGAATTTTAATGATGAATATTAATATGTATCAATATATTACAATATAATAATGAATATTCACATTAATGCATGAACATTAATGATGAATATAAATTAATCTGCTTAAAAATATCTTTCCATTAAAAATACAACCATCATCCTAATCAACCAAAAAGCATACTAAATGACTATTACATTACAGGCCTTTTGTCAGCAATAGGGACTCAAATACAAAAGTTAGACAGTTCCTTCCTTCCCTCAAGAAACTTATATTCTAATCTCTCAGGTTAGAACTTTTTTGATTCTTCAGTTTCCTGGCCAGCATATCTAAGCTGTTGCTACACTCAGATAATTTTTCTTTCTAAATATCATCCATATTTGCTACTTTTGCTTGCATATCATTTCCATTACCACTACCCTAATCTAAGCCCTTGTTACCTCATGTCTAGATTATCAGTCAATCTTGATGTAGTTTAATCCATCCCATAACTTGGTGCCATTTCAAGCTTTAGACTTCTTCAACACAACCTACAAATGGTCTATTTAGCTGACAATTATAAATTCTGCTGCCTAAATTTCAAGGAGCTACATAAATTTGTCAAAATTTAGCCGTTCACCCTTGCTTCCCCTCTCCCCCTACACAAACTCTGGCTTTAGTTGGCCTACCCTCACACGTGCAGACTCTACCATGTCATTGTTAGCCTTTTTTCCAGAATGTAAATTGCTTATAGGGAGCCAAGATGGCAGAGCAGATACACAAACTTGGTATGAGCTCTTGTTCCAATCACATCCAATACATGCAAAAAAATTACTCTAAACAAATTTTAGAGCTATAGAACCCACAAAGAGACAGAAAGAAACAAACATACTGCTAAAGGCAGCCTGGCAGGCCAACAGGAAAGGTCTATCACAACATGCTATGAGCCCTGCAGTCCCTTGTGAGCCATGGTTTCATGCACAGGTCAGCCCAAACCAGCAGCAGCTGGAGCAGACTTGAGGATTGTGAATCACCAGAAGCTGTGGTGGTCTCCAGACTTCTCAACCCATAAACGCCACAGACAAAGTAAAAGGTCAGTGGGAAACTCTGTTGGAACGGGGGGCAATGGTAGAGTGTGGTCCAGCCCCTGCACCCAGGGCAAGAAGCAGCAGAGGTGTGGGACCTATACAGCCCCTACCCCCATGGCTGCCTCAGGAGCTCCTGGCCTGCAGATTGTAGGGGTACCAAGTGACGATTCAGAGGGTAATCACTTTTGCTTTAACCTACTTGGATCTGGGTCACAGTCTTGGGTGGTGGTCCTGGGGTGTGTGATCAGTGTGCCAGAGCTTGTGGGGGCTGTAGAGAAGGCAGCTTCCTAATAACCCTGGCGCCTGCGAAACCTCCAGCGATTTGGGACAAAGCTCTTTCCATTCTGGAATCAGAGTTATACCATGGCAAAAAGCTCAAAAGTCAAGTAATTGGCTGGCAATATAAGCAAGCACAAGAAGCACAGACAGACCATAGAATCTTTTTGGGGGGACAAAACGTATCAAGGCATTGAGTGGGAGGAAGACACTGAAGTCAGAACTCCTTCATCAAAAGCCTCCAAAAAATATCAACTGGTTACAATCCATAAAGGAGCTCAAGAAGGATTTTGAAAATCAACTAAGAGAAATGGAGGAAAATTTGGGAAGAGAAATGAGAATGATGCAAGAAAATCATGAAAAGTGAGTCAACAGCCTGCTAAAGGAGACCCACAGAAACTGAAGAAAACAATACCTTAAAAAACAAACTCAAATGGCAAAAGAGGTCTAAAAAACCAATGAGGAGAAGAATGCCATAAAAAATCACATTTGACAGATGGAAAAGGAATTTCAGAAACTTACTGAAGAGAATAACTCCTTCAAAATTAGATTGGAGCAACTGGAAGCTAATGACCTTATGAGAAATCAAGATATAATAAAACAGATCCAAACAAATGAAAAAATAGAAGGCAATGTGAAATTTCTCATTGGAAAAAAAACACTGACCTAGAAAATAGATCCAGGAGAGATAATTTTAAAATGATTGGACTATGTGACAGCCATGATCAAAAAAAGATCCTAGACAAAATCTCTAAAAAAATTATCAAACAAAATTATCCTGATATTCTAGAACCAGAGGGCAAAATAGAAATTGAAAGAATTGACCAATCACCTCTTGAAAAAGATTTCCAAAAGGAAACTCCTAGGAATATTATAGCCAAATTCCAGAGTTCTCAGATCAAGGAGGAAATACTGCAAGAAAAAGTCAGGAACAAACACTTTGAGTATTGTGCAAACACAATCAAGATAACACATGACCTAGCAGCTTCTACATTAAGAAATCAAAGGGCTATTATATGATATTCCAGAGATCAAAGGACCTAGGACTAAAACCAAGAATCAGCTACCCAGCAAACCTGAGTATAGAGCTTCAGGGAAAAATATGGTCATTTAATGAAACAGGATTTTCAACCATTATTTATGAAAAACCCTGAGCTGAACAGAAAATGTGACTTTCAAAAACAAGAAGCAAGAGAAGCATGAGAAGGTAAACAGGAAAAAGAAATCATAAGGAACTTATTAAAGTTGAACTATTTATATTCCTTCATGGAAAAAAAAAGATAATTGTAACTCATAAAACTTTTCTCAGTATGAGGATAGTTGTAGGGAATATATATGTATATACATATATGTATGTATAGGAGAGTGTATGTATATATAAATATATATGTGAGTGTGGGCATATGTATGTTCATGGATACATAGGCAGAGGGCACAGGATCATTTCAATAGGAAGGGATAATATCTGAAAAAATAAAATTAAGAGGTGAGAGAGGAATATAATGGGAGAAGGAGAAAGGAACAGAGGGTAAATTATCTCACATAAAAGAGGCAAGAGAAAACTGTTACAATGGAGGGGAAGAGCAGGAAGGTGAAAGGTAATGGGTCATGCTTATTCTTATTGAATTTGGTTTAAGGAGGGAATAACATACACACTCAATTGGGTATCTTACCCTACAAGAAAATAAGGGGTAGGGGATAAAAGGGGAGATAATAGAAGGGAGGGCAGATTGGGGGAGAGGGCAGTTACAAGCAAACATTTTTGAAAAGGGATAGGGTCAAAGGAGAAAACTGAAGAAGTGGGAGGCAGGATAGGATGGAGGGAAATATAGTTAGTCTTTCACAATATAACTACTATGGAAATGATTTGGGTAACTACACATGTACAATCTATATTGAGTTGCTTATTTTCCCACTGGGGGAGGATGAGGAGAGAAAAAGGGAAAAAAATCTGAAACTCAAAAGTTTTAAAAACAAATGTTTAAAATTTTGGTTTTTTACATGCAACTGTGAAATAAGATATACAGGCACAGGGGAATAGAAATCCATTTTGCCCTACTAGAAAGTTTCAGGTGATATAGGAGAGAAGGGATTTGGGGAAGGGTATTCAGTAGGCTTGCTATTTTGGGGTGGGGGCAGGGGAAAGATTGGGAGAAAAAAATGTGACTCAAAATCTTGTGGAAATGAATATTGAAAACTAAAAATAAATAAATAAATATTTAATAAGATAAAATAAAAATATGAGGATGAAAAAACAAATTACTTCTGTTTTCCATTTTGCTTCCAAAAATCTACCTATTCTTTGAGAAACAACTAAAAGCCCACCTCTTCCATGGAGTTTTTTTTTATGTTTTATTTGTTTTAGGGTTTACATTTGGTTATTGATTACTCTGTATTGTTCTCTAATATGCCATTCTTTTTAGTTTTGTATTCCTGACTAGATTGGATGCTCCTGAAAGGAGGGACTGGGTCAATCCCTTTTGATATTTACCATAGTATATTGTATTTTGCTGGCTATGGAGCAGATAGTCTAATCAGTAGATACTGATTCTTTGGAGGACTGAATGAAGAATCCAGCTCTCTGCCTCCATATATTTTCATAGTGTATTCAATGAAGTTTTCCTTGATTATGTTATTTATACTAGCTCTCATATTTACTAATCTGCAAATTTAAGAATTCATTAAGGTGAATTAGTATATGCAATTCATTCACAGTCTAACTTAGATTTCATGCTTAAATGCTAGTACAGATAGGCATTTTGAAGTGCTGAGGCATTACAAAAATTGCTTAATTTTCCTATGTTTTTTTTTCAGCTACCTTCCTTCCAGTCTTCACCATATAGAAGTGTAATGGATCATTTTAGGTGCAACAGGGAGTTGGGTTGTAATGCTATAATAACTAAAGCAATTAACCTCCATTATTTTCATTTCTGAGATGCCTCTAAGGCTTCCCTGTCTGCCTCAATCCACGAACCTGTCACTTGCCTAAACTCCTACAGCACTCATTTTTTGTACTGCTCATTTAATCTTTCACATATGCTTCCTGGTATATTGAGCTATCTTGTTCTATATAGATTTTGTCTCCTACCTAAACTTAGTAACCGCGTTACACCTCACACACTGTAGGGGTTGTGTTCAGTTGTCAGCACTGCAGAGTAGAAAGGACTTGATAAGCTGGACAACATCCAGAAGAGGGCAATTAGGAAGAGCCTGAAGTCTGTGTCCTAGAAGGACCATTTGAAGAACTAATGCCATTTAGCCTAAAAAGGTCTCAGGACATTATAGCTGTGTTTAAGTATTTGAAAAGTTCTATTATTAACTGAATTATGGGGGAACTGGACCTATCTGGGGCCCTAGAGTCATGAACAAGAACAATGGATATATATGGCAAGGAGACAAATCGAAACAAAACAACAACAAAAATAATTCTTAACGAAGTTGTTGAAAACTGGAGGTGATGTGTTGTCCTCATTATACCTCTTAAAAGATGGCAAAGTAAACAGTAAAACACTGTAACTGTCCCATATTCACCTCCAAAAAATCATAAAATTGTGCCCCCCAAAATTCTGGAACAAAGCAAAAAGATGGGGTAAAAGAATCTGTTAGCTGAAGAAACTTGGAAGATCATCAAGGTCTCTCTTTTGGGTAAAGGAGGAATACAATCCAAGACAGGAAGGGTCCCTGCAAGCAGGCAGCAAGTCCCACCTCAGCAAACCAGTAGGACATTCTGAGCCCCAGAATAGTGGAGCAGGCAAATGCCATCACTAGAAACATCTCACAGCACACACCAGACATTAGCACTAGAACCTTAGCTCAGCAGCAGGTAAGCTGCCAGATCTCTATGACCTCTAGCAGCACAAGCCAACACCCCCACCCACCCATTCTACTCCCTCATCACAGCACCAGACACAAGGGTTCTCCATGGGCCTCAGATCAACATCACTTCAGCATCAAGTAAACAGCCAGGGCCCTACAGCCCCTGGCACAGTAAGCCTAGGACCAGTGTTCTTTCCACACCAGGAGCAGAGTTCAAATTTGAAAGAAAGGGAAAGATTAAAAAAAGATAAACAAAAGACAAGAACAACAAAGAATCTGACCATAGAATGTTATTATGCTGACAAGGAAGATCAAGACATAAACTCATAAGAAGACAACAATGTCAAAATACTTATGGGCAAAATCCCAAAGAAAAATCATTAGTAGCCTCAATCCCAGGAAGAAATCAAGGGAGAACTCAAAAAGAAGCTTAAAAATCATATGAGAAAGGTACAAGAAAAATTGATGAAAGTAATGAGGTTGACACAAGAGAATTATGAAAAAAGAAGCAACACCTTGGAGAAAGAAAACAATTGTTTAAAAAGTAGAATTAGCTGAATGGAAGGGGAGATACAAAAATACACTGAAGAAAACAACTCCTTAAAAATATAATTGGCCAAATGGAAAAGAAAGTACAAAAGCTAACTGAGGAAAACAATTCCTTAGAACTGGGCAAGTAGAAGCTAATAACTCTATGAGACATCAAGAATCAATCAAAAAGGGGGCAGAGCCAAGATGGTGTAGTAGAAATAGGACTTCTGTGCTCCCACCTCCTCCAATAGATGTAAAAAAGTTACTCTAAACAAACTTTAAAGCTACAGAACCCACAAAATGACAGAGAGAAACTAACCTCCCACGGAAGACAGCCTGGCAGGCTGACAGGAAGGGGCCAGTGCAGCTCTCTGGAGGCTGAGCTCAGCCCTTGTGAGCCTGAGGTTTTAGCCTCAGGGCGGCCCAACCACCCATGGCTAGAGGTAAATCTGGAGAGAGAAGACCACCTGCAGCTGTGGCAGGTTTCCAGAATTATCAACCCATAAATGACAAAGACAAAGTGAGAGGTCAGTGGACTTTGGGAATAGGGAGTCTGGGAGTGCAGTCTGGCCTCTGTCTCCCAGGTGAGAAGTATATGAGGTACAATGGCCGCAGAGTGGCTGCTTTAGAGCTCCTGGCCTGCAGATTGTAGGGGGACCAAGGGTCCAGTCTGAGGGGTGATTATGCTTGGTTTAAGCTGCTTAGATCTGGATTACTGTCTTGGGTGGATGTCCTAGGTTGCCTGACCAGTCTGCCAGAGTGTGTGGAGGCTTCAAAGAGGGCAGCCAACTAATAGCTCCAGCAGCTGAGAAAATCCCAGTGATTTGGGACAAAGCTCCTCTCTCTGGAAACAGAGTTCTACTGTAGCAAAAAGCTCAAAAGTCAAGTAATTGAGTGGCAACATGAGCAATCAAAGGAAGCAAAGCAAGCAGAGCAATAAGACTTTAGACTCCTATTTTGAGGACAAAAATGAACAAAGCATGGAAAAGGAGGAAGACAATGAAGTCAGAACTCCTACACCAAAAGCTTCCAAGAAAAATTTGAAGTGGCTACAGGCCATAGAGAGGCTTAAGAAGGATTTTGAAAACCAAATAAGAGAAGTGGAGGAAAAACTGGGAAGAGAAATGAGAATGATGCAAGAAAATCATGAAAAGAGAGTCAACAACCTGACTGAAGAAAATAACACCTTAAACAAAAGACTAACTCAAATGGCAAAAAAAGGCTAAAAAAATCAATGAAGAAAAGAATGCCTTAAAAAGCTGAATTTGCCAGATGGAAAAAAGAATCTCAAAAGCTCACTGAAAAGAATCATTCCTTCAGCATTATATTAGAGCAAATGGAAGCTAGTGACTTTATGAGAAATCAAGATACTATTAAACAAATCAAAACAAATGAAAAAGTAGCAGGCAATGTGAAATATCTCACTGTGAAAACCACTGACCTGGAAAATAGATCCAGGAGAGATAATTTAAAAATTATTGGACTACCTGAAAGCCATGATAAAAAAAAACCTAGAAATCATCTTTCAAGAAATTCTCAAGGAAAATTTCCCTCATGTTTCAGAAACAGAGGGCAAAAATAGAGGTTGAAAGAATCCACCAATCACCTCTTGAAAAAGATCCTAAAAAGAAAACTCCTAGGAATATTATAGCCAGGTTCCGGAGTTCCCAGATCAAGGAGAAAATATTACAAGTAGCCAGGAACAAACAATTTGAATATTGTGGAAACACAATCAGGACAACACAGGATATGGCAGTTTCTACACTGATGGATCAAAGGGCTTGGAATGATATTCCAGAGGTCAAAGGAGCTGGGATTAAAACCAAGAATCGCCTACCCAGAAAAACTGAGTATCATGTTTCAGGGGAAAATATGATCATTCAATGGAATAGAGGACATTCAAGCATTCTTGCTGAAAAAAAAGAGTTGAATAGAAAATCTGACATTGAGATAGAAGAAGCAAACAAAGAATGAGAAGGTAAACAGGGAAAAGAAATCATAAGGAACTTATCAAAGTTGAACTATTTATATTCCTATATGGAAAAAAAATGATAATTGTACCTTATAAAACTTTGCTCAGTATGAGAATAGTTAAAGGAAATATAAATGTATATGTGTGTGTATATGTACATATATATGTTCTATATAGGAGGGTATATGGATATATGAATACATTTGTGAATGTGTGCATATATGTGTACAGGTATACATGGACAGAGGGCACAGAACCTATTGAATAGGAAGGGATAATAATTAAAAGGTGTAATTGAGAGGTGAAAGAGGAATAGAATGAGAGGAGATGGGGTGTGACAGAATGGGGTAAGTTATCTCCTATAGAAAAGTCAAGGGAAAACTATTACAATGGAGGGGAAGAACAGGAAGGCAAAAGGGAATGAGTCAACCTTACTCTCATTGAATTTGGCTTAGGGAGGGAATGACATTCACACTTAAGAGGGTATTTCACCCACAGAGGAGTAGAGGGGAAGGGGATGAGAAGGGGAAGGATGGAGAGGAGGACAGGTTGGGGGGGAGCACAGTTGGAAGCACACACTTTTGAAAAGGGACAGGGTCAAAGCAGAGAATAGAACAATTGGGGGCAGGATAGGATGGAGGGAAATATAGTCAGTCTTTCACAATATATCCACTATAGAAATGTTTTGCATAGCTACACATGTATTACCTACATTGAATTGCTTACCTTCCCAATAAGGGTGGGTGACAAGGGTAGAAGGGAACATTTTTGGAATTCAAAATTTTAAAGTCAAATATTTAAAATATATAACAATAATAATTGTTATTATTATTATTATTTACCTGCAATTGGGAAATAAGATATACAGGCACTGGGGCATAGAGATTCATGTTGCTCTACTGGAAAGTCAGAGGGGGATGGGGGAGGATATAGGAGACAGCAGATTGGGGGAGGGGGTATACATTGGGATCGCTGTTTGGGGGTGGAGGGGAGAGATGGGCAGAAAATTTGTAACTAAAAATTTTGTGGACATGAGTGATGTAAACTAAAAATAAACAAAATTTAATTCAAAAAAAAAGAATAAAATAAATTCAAAAGAATGAAAAGACAGAAGAAAACGTGAAATACTTCATTGGAAAAGTAATTGATCTGGAAAATAGATACAGGAGAGAAAACGTCAGAATCATTGGACTACCTGAAAGCCATAATTAAGAAGAGGATCTAGGTAGCATCTTTCAAGAAATTATAAAGAAAAACTGCCCTGATGTCCTGGGACCAAAGGGCAAAACATGCACTGAAAGACTACACCTCCCACCTCAGGAAAGATATCCCAAAATAAAAACTCTAAGGAACATTATAGGCAAATTACAAAACTATCAGGTCAAGGAAAAAATAAATACTGCAAGTGGCCAGAAAGAAACAATTCAAATATCATTGAACCAGTATCAGGATTATGTAGGACTTATCAGCTGCAGCATTAATGGATCAGAGGTCATGAAATATGATATTCCAGAAGGCAAATGAACTAGGACAGAAATAAGAATCACCTACCTGATAAAATTAAGCATAATACTTAAAGGGGAAGAAAATGGCTATTCAATAAAATGGAAGTTTTCACAAGAAGACCAGAATTGAATAAAAAATTGGATTTTCGACATCAATATCCAAGAGAAGTCTAAAAACAGAAAAACAGGAAAAGAGAAAAGACAAAATAAGGGATTCAGTGGAGCCAAAATGTTTACATTCCTACATAGGAAGATGATACTGGTAATTTTTAAAAATTACACCACTAGTGGTATGGCTGGAAGGAATACATAGACAAAGGGTATGAGAAAAAGGTGAATTTGAGTGAATGGCATAAAAAAAATTAAGGAATGAGAAAGAGGAATACCTTGAGTGCAGAAAGAAAGAAGAGGTAGAATGGGGTAAACTATTTTATGTGAAGAGGTAAAAAAACAGTGGAGGGAAAGATGGAAGGATGGGCAACAGGCATTGCTTGAACCTTACTCTCATCAGTATTGGCTCAAAGAAGGAATAATATACCCAATCAGTTGAATATAGAAATCTACTTTACCCAACAAAAAAGTAGGAGTGGAGGAGATTAAGTATGGGGAGGTGAGGGGACTGACAGAAAAGAGGTCAATTCCACATTCAAATGACTCAAAATAGATTATGCTATATATATATATATTATTTGTTATTTATATTAGATATAATACATATTTACACGCATATGTAGGTTATTTATATATACACCTAATTAAGTTATATTATATATATACAGAAATACACAAGAACAGGTGTGTATATATACATATATGTGTGTGTGCGCTTGCATGTAATAATGCACATATATAATGTCTATATGTAAATACCCCATATAACATATATGTGTATATATGTTTGGATTTATTTACATTTACATAACCTAATTATGCAAAATGATTTAAACATTATCTCATTCAATCCCTGAAACAGGCCTGTGAGGTAGATACTATCATTACTCCTATTTTATAGATGAAGATAGGTAGATAAGTAGATAAACAGACATATACATACATACATACATACATACATACATACACACACATTTCCTAGTTATCCTAGTTATTTACATTTCCTCTGTGGAGAATGGAAGACTAAAATATCTCTAGTTTCTTCAGTTATTCTTAATATCCCATGTGTTCTAAACCTGTTATCATTCTAGGCACAATCCTTTGTACTATAACCAGTGCTTATAAATGTTTTTTCTTTAACCGAGCTGCCTAGAATTGTATATGATATTCCAAATATATCAAATCATTCTAGAGAACAGTCAGATCATCCCCCTTGTTCTTGACTCCATGCTTTAATATGCTAGTTTCAGATCACATTAGTATTGGGCAGTCATAGCAGCTGTTCATAAACACTGAAATTGGTCAATCAAGGACAAAGAAACTTGAGATATTTTAAACTGAAATGGTGCTTTGCCATATTTCCCAAATTTCTGTTTATTTTTGTTTTTTTTTTTAACTTCTATGTAGTTAAATTTACCCTGTATTTACAGCCTAATATGAGATCATGCAATGGAAAAGCATTCTGCATTTAAGTTTTATTGCTTACTACATGTGTGACTTTAGGCAACTCATTTTATTTCTCTGATCTTGAGTTTCTTCATCTGTAAAATGGGAATAATAGCCCCTATCTCACAGGACTGGTTCAACAATCAAATTAGATAATGTGTTGGAAAGCACTTTGCAAACCTTAAGGTGCTATATAAAGGTGAGATGTTTTGTTTTCTCATATATAAAGTGAGGGTATTAAACTAGAAGACTACTAAATTCTAACTTCAATTAATCTTTCAAAGTACCAGCTATGTTTCCCAAATTTCCACCTTCTACAAATTTGATTAGCATGTCTATTATGGTTTTACAGAAATCAGTTGAATCGAAATAAGTCATGTTCCTCTGTCACAAAACCCTAAAAAGTTCCCTTCAGGCTAAAATTGTTCAATCTATCAGCATCTTGGGTACAGTTCAGTCAGTTATTACCCTACTTATTATGAACCAGTCTATCTTACGTAAACTGTCTTACAAAGTTTAAAGAGAACTTTGTTAAATGTTTAGTCTACATCCTTCCTTTGATATATTAGTCTTGTTACTCTGTTACAAAATAGGTTAGGCTAATTTGGCATATATTTTACACAGTGATTCTTTGAAGTCTCCTAATGATTACCATTTTCCTTTCTGACTGTTCATAAACCATTCATTTAATATAATCCATTTTACAGTTTTGCTTCTTATTTACATTAAAATTACTGGCTGTGTGGTACACATTTTTCTTCCTGAAAAGCAGAATATTTTCCATTTTCTACTCTTCTGGTTACCTTATTCACTATATATAATAGCACAAACATTCATTATGCACCAACTGTGTGCTAGACATAATGCTCGTCACATTGATTGTCTACAGGGGTTCTGCAATCACATCTCTAACTTCTAGCACCTTGAAGTAGTCAAGAATAACAAGTCAGATAATAAGTATTTATTGCGTACTTACTATGTGAGATGGATAGGACAGATCTGGCCCTAATGGGGAACACAACATATAAATAACTAGTTAAGTGTGTGATTATACACACACACACACACATAATGTATACACATATATACCCACATATATTTATACTATATTGTATTATTTTGGTATGCGTGTGTCTACCTATATATTTATCTATATCTAACTTTGTACCTATGTATGTATATGTATGTATGTATATGTATGTATGTATGAGTCTGTCTATCTACCTATAGTAAATGGAAGGATTCTCAGAGGGAAGACAGTAGTGGTGTTGAGGGGCCAATAAAGACCTTTTACAGAGGGTGGCACTTGAGTCATAAAAGATTCAGGGAAAATAGGAGGCAGAGGTGATCGAGCAGAACACTCCAGGCTCAGAATCACCCACTCAGAAGGCATAGAGACTATATGTGTGTGTATGTATATATATATATATATATATGTATGTATGTATATATGTATATAATATTCTACAAACTGCAAGGAGGCCAGTGTAGCTACATCTTACAGTATGCTTATAAAAAGAATGGAAAAGGAGAAAGGAGAAAGGTAATGAAAATTATTAAGTGACAAACAGAAGATTCCATAAGTAATAAGGAGCCAGTGGAATTCATTAAGCAGGGGGATGACATAGTCAAACTTCGGCTTTATAAAAATTACCTTGACAGCTAAGTAAAGAATGACTTGGAATGGTGAGGCCTTCACATTAGAAACAAATTAGACTTGCAGAATAGGACATGTGAAAAGTGATGAGATACTGAATTAGGGTCATGGCTCTGTCAGTGGAGAGAAAGGGAAATATAGGACATTGTGATGGCAGAAACAACAGGATCTGGAAATGAATTAAATATGTGTAATGAATGAGAGTAAAGAATAGAAGGTGATACTAAGGGATAAGATAAATTCTGCTTTGGAAACATTGGCTTTGAGATGCTTAGGGGGCATCTCATTCTAGATGTTCAAGAAACAGTTGGTTATATGTGACTGTAGCTTAGGGAGAGAGACTCAGGCTATATATACAGATCTGGGAATAATCTGCATAGAAATGATAATTGAACTTATGGTAGCTAAAAAGTTCACTAAATGAAATAGTATATAATGAAAAAAAGAGAGATCCCAGAGCAGATCCTTAGGGGGTCATCCATAGTTAACACTGATGAAGTAGCATTGATATTGACGTTGACAGAGAATCAGAAAAGAAGGCTGAGAAGGAACTGTTTGACTGATAGGAGGAGGGAATCCAGGACAGGGAGGAGTACACAGAAAGATAAAGTGATCTATCATGTCAAATTCTTTAGAGAATTTAAAAAGAATTAAGATTGAGAGAAAAAAAAAACACCTGTTATTTGGCAATTATGAGATCACTGGTAAGTGGAGAAATCAGGTTTATTTGAATGGTGTGGTTAGAAGCCAAATTGTAGCTGGTTTTGAAGAATGTTAAAAATGACTGGAAACATCAAATAAAGAACCCTTTTTCAAGGAGTTTAACACAAAGAGGGTGAGATTTAGAGAATTATAGTGGGCATATTAGGAACAATAAGGTGGTAGATTTTTGTTTGGGTTTTGTATTATTTTTCAGATAGGGGAGACATGGACATGTTTGAGGGCAGTAGGGAAAGAGCTAAGAGATGCAGAAAGATGAAATATAAGCGGTGAGGATAATGGGGGCAATTCATTGGAGAAGTTGAGAATAGATTACAAGGATGCACGTACAGGGATTGTCCTAGGCCAAGAAGAAGAATCTCTTTTTCATCTAAGACCATATTGAAGGAGACAGAAGGAAGATTTTCAAGTAACAAAAGATTAGGAGGCAGGAAGAAGGGGGACCAGTCCAGGAATGGTTGCAGAGTTTTTCTGTCTCTGTTTTTTTGATGAAGTATGAGACAAGGTCCTGAGTTGAGCTGGTGGGAGGTGTCCCAGGTAACTCTCCAAGATTATTATGATAAAGTAATTACTTATCTGCATTTCCTTACTCTTAAAGGTAAGGAGCAGTCCATTTTTGTCTTTTTATTCCCAGGCCCTCACCCAGTGTTTAGCACTTAAAGGCATTAGTAAACACCAATTGACTGATTGATTAGGAATCCCTTAAACCAATGAAATCTTAGGTCTGGTTCAAATAAACAAGAAAAACCTTGAAGGTTCAAGTTCAGTAGATTCAGCTATAGTAGCATAGTACCTCGTGTAAATGCAGTTCACAGTAAAGTCTCTGAATAGGCTCCCCAAATATATGGGTAATACTGCT
This sequence comes from Petaurus breviceps papuanus, assembly GCF_028583685.1. Taxonomy (NCBI): domain Eukaryota; kingdom Metazoa; phylum Chordata; class Mammalia; order Diprotodontia; family Petauridae; genus Petaurus; species Petaurus breviceps. The sequence goes on along the minus strand of NW_027187325.1, from coordinate 5,376,476 downwards.
TGTGATAATAGTTTGCTCCCTGCTAAGAATACCACCAAGCTAGAAACAGGAATTAAAAGAGATGGATCATAGAGAAATTTGGGGGATATCTATCAAGTAGAGATGTTGAGATCTGTTTCCCATGCAAAGGCAGATTAAACTATAAACCATATATTATATGTCTATTGCCAGCCATTTTTAGTACCTGAAATTCCACACCACTCAAGAAACCTCTGGGTCATAAATGTTTTCCTTTCTAACCCCTAAAAAGAACAAAATATTACAATGCACCTCCATCTAGAAAACTAACACCTTGAATCCTTAATCTCTTATCATTTTAGAAATATTTAAGAACCCATAGCAAATGATATATACGTCTGAGGTATGGAAATAAAAATGAAGGAAGAAATAACTGACATAAGGGCTACGAAGGACACCAAAAACACACTTCCCCATTTCATAGTTGTTGTCACTGTTGTTTATACTGTGGGGTATAGCATGGTTCAGAGGTATTCTCTGGTTGACTGATACTTGAGGAAATGGACCTTGACCCTCTGAGTCAACTTTAGACTCCCATCAGGAGGACTGAAAATTTGTTATGGATTAGATATGGTACTCCACAATATATAACTCTTTTAAGGTCACTGTCTTTGAGTGACTTTCTTTACATATTAATCTCTTTAATCTGAATTCTTCTTAAATCTGCACTTGAAAAGCAGAGAAAAATAAAGTTAGGTAGTGAAACTTCTATTTTATCTATTTGATGCATCTCAATCTGCATTTGAATTTCAAATATATTTCCTTGTTCATTAGGCTGATTTTCAGGAAAATTATTATTTCCCATTGTCTTCAAAGATGACTGAAATTTTTAATGGCCTGATTTTTCTAAGGAATCTGTTATTTTTGGAGATTAGGGACAACTTTCAGAAATTCTGAAGCTGAAATATGACTGCAACTTTAGAAAATTTCCTTTCTCCCACCTACCCTCCCACCATCTTCAGTAAGCACTTGTAATATATTCAGCCTTTTTCCTCTCTGTTCTTGGCACCACCCTAGTCTAGAACCTCATCACTCTATGTACATATGGTCTACTTCAACAGTCTAACCTTGCTTTAAAACTCCTGGCCAGGTGGTATACTGCATAGAGCACTGGGCTTGGAATGAGGAAGACTTACCTTCCTGAATTCAAATCTGTTCTCAGAAACTTACTAGCTGTGTGACCTTGGGCAAGTCACTTAATCCAGCTGGCCTCAGTTTCCTCACTTGTAAAACAAGATGGAAAAGGAAATGGTAAATCACTCTAATATCTTTTCCAAGAAAACAACAAATGAGACTCTCGTCCAACAGAGTTAGACAAGACTGAAATAATGAACAACAATCATTACCATATCTTCTTAAAATATCAATTTCATCATGTTACTCCCTTGATGAATAATATATAATAATTTTCTACTACCTATTACATCAAGTTCATATTTCTCTGTCTTTCAAATCCCTCCTGATTCTAACCCCATTCTTCCTATTCAACTTTATTTTCCACTATTTTGTAAAACAGACTCTGTTACTTCAGAATATTTCTTCATTCTTCCTCTATGCTTCATCCCAAAGCTTCATCCAAACCTCATTCTCATTCTAATTCCCAACTTCATGCTGTTTTTCATTTGTAGAATTGCCTCCTTTTCTTTCCTTCTATTACCCATTATTCTTTATCATTTAAGAAAAAACTCAAGTCACATCGTGAGTTTGAGTGAAAAACCTCAAGTCACAAGTCAACTCAAATTCACAATGGAGGACATATTTCCCAGATGGTGACAGACTGTGACTTTTCCCTTCAGAATGTAAGGAGTAACTCTGAAGAGCTCAGTTTTCCTTGCACTCTTATTCCAAGTCTCCTTCTGGTTTACTTCCCCATTATTTATCAAATTTAATTAGCCTATAAGTAGAGTATTTATTAGCTAAGCAAGGTATATACAGGATATCTGGCATTCAAATTAACTCTTCCTTATCTCTGCTTCTCTGAGGCTTTAGTTTATCTTCTTTTTTAAAATTTTTATTTATTTTATTTTTTTAATCTTTTATTTATTTTTAGTTTTCAACATTCACTTCTACAAAACTTTGAGTTAAACATTTTCTCCCTGTCTTTCCCCTACCCCCCACCTCAAGATAGCAAGCCTATTGAATACCCCTTCCCCCAATGTGTTCTCTATTATATCATCCCGCACCCCTCTTAACTTTCTAGTAGGGCAAAATGGATTTCTATACCTCAGTGCCTGTATACCTTATTCCCCAGTTGCAAGTAAAAAACAAGTTGTTGTTTTTTTTTTTAACATTTGTTTAGAAAACTTTGAGTTCCAAATTTTTTCCCTTCTTCCCTCCTCACCCACACCCTCTGGGAAGACAAGCAATTCAATATAGGTTGCACATGTGTAGTTACGCAAATAATTTCAATAGTACTTATACTGTGAAAGACTAACTGTATTTCCCTCCATCCTAGGCCACCCCACACTTATTCTATTTTGTACTTTGACCCTGTTCCTTTTCAAAAGTGTTTGCTTTGTCTCCTAAAACAAGGAATAGTTTACCTATCAGACTTTAGGGGGGAAAGACTTTATGACTAAATAAGAATTAGAGAACATTATAAAATGTAAAATGGATAATTTTGACTACATGAAATTGAAAAGCTTCTGTACAAAGAAAGCCAATGTAACCAAGATTAAGAGGGAGGTGGGAAATTGGGAAAGAATCTGTACAACCTATGTCTCTGATAAAGGACTCATTTCTAAAATACACAGAGAATTGAGTCAAATTTATAAGAATACAAGTAATTCCCCAACTGATAAATGGTCAAAGGATATGAACAGGCAGTTTTCAGAGAAAGAAATTAAAGATATCTATAAGCACATGAAGAAATGCTCTAATTCACCATTGATTAGAGAAATGCAAATCAAAACAACTCTGAGGTACCACATCTCACCAGCCAGATTGGCTAAGATGACAAAACAGGAAAACGATAAATGCTGGAGAGGATGTGGGCAAATTGAAACACTAATGCATTGCTGGTGGAGTTGTGAACTGATCCAGCCTTTCTGGAAAGCAATCTGGAATTATGCCCAAAGGGCTATACATACTTTCATACCCTTTGATCCAGCAATAACACTCCTAGGGTTATATCCCAAAGAGATCATAGAAATGGGAGAAAGACCCATATGTACAAAAATCTTTATAGCAGCTCTTTTTGTGGTAGCAAAGAATTGGAAATTAAAGGGGTGCCCATCAATTGGGGAATGGCTGAACAAATTGTGGTATGTGCATGTTACGGAATACTATTGTGCTATAAGAAACGAGGAGCTTCATATTTACCTGGAGAGGCTTATACAAACTGATGCTGAGAAGAGTAGAACTAGGAGAAATTTGTACACAATTACATACACAACGTATGTGTGATGACCAACTTTGATAGACTGGACTCTTGTCAGCAATGCAGTGATATAAGTCAATCCCAAAAGACAGACTCATGATGGAGAGAAATATGTGCATCCAGAGAAAGAACTAGAAAGAACTGAGTTTATATCCAGGTGGAAGCAAAATACCTGATCTTTTTCCTTCTCTTATTTGGTTTTATGGCCTCTTACCATTTTTCATTCCAGCTGATACAATCTGTCTTTATAATATGACTAATGTATAATGTGAAAGTATTTACAGATCCTATATTTGACTATATGCCGCCATGGCGGGGAGGGGAGGAAGGGGGACAAAATATGAAACTCAAGGAATTGTGGAATTGAATCCTGTAAACTAAAGGGAAACAAACAAATTAATTTTAAATAATAAATAAAAAAAGTGTTTGCTTCTAACTATCCTCTCCCCCAATCTGCCCTCCCTTCTATCATCCCCACTCTTTCCTGTAGGGTAAGATACCCAATTGAGTGTGTACATTATTCCTTCCTTAAGCCAAATTGAACAAGAATAAGGTTGACCCATTACCTTTCACCTTCTGGCTCTTCCCCTCCATTGCAACAGTTTTCTCTTATCTCTTTTATATGAGATAATTTACCCTATTCTATCTCTCCCTTTCTCCTTTTCCCATTATATTCCTCTCTCATCTCTTATTTTTTAGATATCATCCTTTCCTATTCAAATGATCCTGTGCCCGCTATGTATACATGTATACACACATATACACACTCACATATTTATTTATATACACATACACCCTCCTATACATACATACATAGGTATGTATACATATTACACACACACACATATATATATATATTTACTTATACACACACACATATATATTGCCTTCAACTATCCTCATACTGAGAAAAGTCTCATGACTTACAATATCGTTTTTTCCACGTAGGAATGTAAACAGTTCAACATTAATAAGTTCCTTATGATTTCTTTTTCCTGCTTACTTTCTTGTGCTTCTCTTGATTCTTATATTTGAAAGTCAAATTTTCTGTTCAGCTCTGTTTTTTTCAACAAGAATACTTGAAAGTCCTCTATTTCACTGAATGACCATATTTTCCTCTGAAGCAATATACTCAGTTTTGCTGCATTGGTGATTCTTGGTTTTAATCCTAGGTCCTTTGATCTCTGGAATATCATATTCCAAGCCCTTTGATCCCTTAATGTTGAAGCTGATAGATCTTGTGTTATCCTGATATTGTTTCCATGATACTCAATGTGTTTCTTCCTGACAACTTGTAATATTTTCTCCTTGACCTGGGAACTTGGGGATTTGGCTATGATATTCCCAGAAGTTTTCTTTTTGGAGTGTTTATCAAGAGATGACTGGTGAATTGTTTCAATTTCTATATTGCCCTCTGCTTCCAGAATATCAGGGTAATTTTCCTTGAGAATTTCTTGAAGGATGATTTCTAGGTCCTTTTTTTATCCTGGCTTTCAGGTAGTCCAATAATTTTTAAATTCTCTCTCCTGGATAAGTTTCCCAGGTCAGTGGTTTTTCCAATGAGATTTTTCACATTGCCTTTTCTTTTTTAATTTGTTTGTAGATATCTATTTCATACTATTGTGATTTCTCATAAAGTGATTAGCTTCCATTTGCTCCAATCTAATTTTGAAGGAATTATTCTCTTCAGTGGGTTTTTGAAATTCCTTTCCCATCTGGTAAATTTGTATTTTTTAAGGAATTCTTCTCCTCATTGGCTTTTTGGACCTCTTTTGCCATTTGAGTTAGTCTATTTTTAAGGTGTTATTTTCTTCAGTATTTTGGGGGGTCTCCTTTAGCAGGCTGTTGACTCATTTTTCATGATTTTCTTGCATAATTCTCATTTCTCTTCCCAATTTTTCCTCTACTTCTCTTACTTGATTTTCAAAATCCTTCCTAAGGTTCTCCATGGCTTGTAAGCAGTTCATATTTTTCTTGGAAGCTTTTGATGCAGGAATTTTGACTTTGTTGTCTTCTTCTAGTTTCATGTTTTGATCCTTTTTGACCCCCAAAAAAGAATTCTATGGTCTGATTGCACTTTCTCCGCTTGCTCATCTTGCCAACCAATTTCTTGACTTCTGAGCTCTTTGCCACAGTACAACTCTGCTTCCAGGGTGGAGAAAGCTGTGTCCCAAATTGCTGAAGTTTTAAAAGTTGTCAGAGGTCTGAGGAGGGGGCCCTCTCTACAGCCACCACAGGGTCTGGAACACTGGCCATACACCCCAGGACCACCATCCAAGATTGTAACCCACATCCAAGCAGGTCAAAGCAAGAGCAATTACCCTCTCAATGGTCACTTGGTCCCCCTAAGATCTGTAGGCCAGGAGCTCCAGAGGTAGCCACAGGGCAGCAGCTGCAGCCACTGTACCTCCACCACCTCTTGCCCTGGGGAGCATGGGCCAAACTTTGCTCTTCTCCATCTAGTTTCAACAGAGTTCCCCACTGATCTTTTACTTTCTCTTTGTTGTTTATGGGTTGAGAAGTTTGGGGGTGATTCACTCTCCTGAAGTCTGCTCTGTCCAGTCTGTGCCACTGGACTGAGCTCAGCTCGCAGCTTAGTGTGATAGGCCCTTCCTGTCAGCCCGCCAGGTTACCTTCAGTGGGAGATTTGTTTCTATCACTTTGTGGGTTCTGTAGCTCTAAAATTTGTTTAGAGTCATACTTTACAGGTATTGGAGGTGGCTGGTGTGGGAGCTCAGCCAAGCTCCTGATTTTACTCCACCATCTTGGCTACGCCCCAGTTTTTCTTCTTTTAAAAGGATATAACAATATTATATATTTCACAAGGGTATTGTGAGAATCAACTGAGACAATATATTGTATATAATATGCTTTGCAAACCTGAACCTATATATTGTTAGCTATCATTAGGAAGGTAATATAGTATAGGGGAAGGGAAGTGATTTCAGGCTTCAGTGATTTGAGTTCAAAACCTGCCTCTGATGCTTATCAATCTGAACAAGTCATTGAATCTCCCTGGGTTCAGCATTGTAATTTGTAAAACAAGAAAGTTGGATGAGAGGGGATTTGAGGTACTTTTCAATCTCAGTCTCTGATTCTGTTAAGCTTTTTCCTCATCCCACTGTCTAGCACAGAGCTAGGCCATTTAAGTACTCTGGCACTAAATCCATAGAATAGTAGAACATGAAGGACCTTAGAGATTTCATAATCAAGCCACCCCTTTAATCTATGGAAGAGGCAATAAGTATTCAAGTTGGAGTCAGGAAGACCTGGGCACAAACTCTGCCTCTGACTCATTTCTTGTGTGATAATGGCCAAGTCACTTAATATCTCAGATTGTTTCCTTATCTGTAAAATGGTCATTGTAATACTATAAGCAGCTGCCTCAGACATTTACTAGCTGTTTGACCCTAGGGAAATCACTTGACCCTTTTGGACTCAGTTTTCTCATCTGTAAAATAAGCTGCAGAAGGAAATGGCAAACTACTCTAGTATCTCTGCCAAGAAAATTCCAAATGGGGTCATGAAGAGTCAGATACAACTGAAAAACAATAGAAAAGTTGTCTTAGAATATTTTCGTGAGGCTTAAATAAATTGCTTTATAGAAAATAATCTGCAAAATGTAAATAACTAAAAAAATATTAGTCTTTATTATATTATATGAGGAAGTTGAAGCCCAGAGAAATTAAGTGACCTACCCAAGGTCACAATGTTGATTGGCTGCCCCTTCCCTCAAAGTTCAAAAGGGTAGCTTGTCCAGAGAGCAAATAAATGTCTATGGATGCCAAGTTCAGTAAAACTTGTCTTTTGATCTTCTTTTGCTTTTCTCTGCTACACTTTATTGACCCATGAATTTCTTCCAGGTCAATAAGTTAGTTCATCCCCAACAACCCCCTTCCCTCTAATCAGGTATACATTTGTCAGCTAGCTCAAAAGAAATGCCTCTCCTATCATTTTTATACTGCTGACTGTTTTAAAAATTACAACTTTTTCCTTCCCTAAGGCTGACAATGGCCTGCTCATCAGGTGCCTGAATGTGACTCTAAAAGGCAGGTCACATGGCTAAGCCCCAACCTGAAACCCTGCCAGGCATGTGCCAGATGAAACAGAACACCAAGTCTACAACCCCATAAGTCCAAATTTCTAGCATAATATATTTCATAAAACACTGGACTGACACAAATATATCTTTGTTTAGCTAACTGATAGTAAATATAAATTAATTATTTTCAAGGATCATGTTTATCAGATTTTTAAATTTGGCCATATAAAACATTTCTTTCATTCCCATCTAAAAGAATTACAAAATGAAAATATCAACAATTAGTAAAAGTCCATAAACTATGGAATGTCAAAGCATGCAGAGACTTCAGATATTACTTTATAGATGATTTGATTAATTAATTCACCTATTACTGATGAGGAAAGAGAGGATCAGAGAGAAGTGAAGTAGCTTACCTAAGACCACTTAGTTTTAAGTGGCAAAGCTGAAACTTGAAACCAAATTTTTTGATTCCAAATTAACTACTTGCTTCATTATGCCACACTCCCCCAAACTCCAACAAGTTAGATTCTTTTTAAAAAATGTTTATAAAAATACTCTCTCCCAACATCTAAGGGTGTCTCTGTGTGTGTGTGAGCGTGTGTGCAAACATGTATGTGCACACAGTGAAGGGATGTAACAGACAATGGATGGGAGGGTTACTCTCCAGATTTTTCCATCTTCATTGCTTCATAGTGTTAGAGCTAAAAGGGACTTTAGATATCATTTTACCTAAATCAAAGTTTTTACAAATGGTTCCAAAGGTTTAGAATTCACAAAGAAGGACAAAACAGAACTTGTGAGATACTGAGGAGTGAGTTTTCCACAACTGATTACTGAGCAGAGAGAAAATGGGGAAATAGCATTGCCCTGTGCCTACCCTGGGGCAGGAAGGCATGGGATCTGTTGACTGTGGGTGAGATTCTGATCATCAGCCAAAACCAGGGTTGGAAGTCACAGTAAAAAAGCATGCTGAATGCTAAATCTGTCAGCTAATGTGAACCCTATTGAGCTAGCTATCTGGGAAGGGATGAATGATTTACAACACTGTCTTCTGGCTTATTCCAAGTTATAGTCTGTCATCTGGAATGGAATACTACTTCCAATGAACTGTGGCTGTGAATGTTTCAAGAATCACCCCTGATATTTCTGGAAAACAAGTAGGAATATGTTTAGAAGATGACTAGGAGTAGAAAGCTGTGTATGCATCATGTGATATATTTCCTTTAATTTTCATTTTGTCTAGTAAACTCTGTGATTATGAATATTGGCAGATGGGGTGATTACTCATGAACTATGTACAGAAAAAGGGACTTCATGTTTCTTTATTTTGAATATTATAACATTTCATTGTCTATATTAAATTCACATGTTTGGTACTCCCTCATTAAGCCAAGATCTGAGTGGGCTCTAATAGCTCCTCATCTTTGTGGCAACCAAACATAGCATTGTGTTACATAGCAGAAACTTAATAATTGTTTATTGAATGGAATTGAATCTAGGAGGAGCTCACCAATTTATCTTAATAGTAATTTGCCTTACATCAAGTTATGATTACTAGTGGTTCAATTAGTGGTGCAGGAATCCCTTATTCTGTCTTACTTCCACCTCTGTAAAGAGAGAGAAAATACACACAAGGGGGAGGAAAGGAAAGGCTTTGTAACTGAAAAACAGAAGATTTTTCTATAGTATATTCCAAAATTATCTTGGGAAGAGATTGGTTCTCTTTTTCCTTGGACCACCTGAATGCAGAGTGCAGTATAATCATATAGTCTTTACAATTCTCCTTTGTCCCTGAAACTACTACACAACCCTTTTGAGCTTTTATTCCCATCACCCACCCAATCCCAACTGCTTGTAATAAAGGGTAAAAATAAACAAGTTTGAAGGGACTCCTTCTTTCCCCTGATACTTCCTCAACCCCAGTTTTTTCCACCTAAATAGTACTGGGAAAGGTAAGGCTATACATGGCAGTACATCCACCCAAATAACTAAAAGAAGACTATTCTATCTTTCAGAGGAAGACCATACTCAATCTATCCAATTCATTTCTCTAAACAGCTTGAGGGAATATTTGCTGCGAAGGAACACAAAAACTATTTTCTCTTCTCCTGGTCTTTCTACCTCTCCATGGACATTCTTGTCTTCTGATGACAAGAGGAAAAGGGACAGGAATGGAGAGGGGCCAAGAGCCAGGTCAAAGGTGATAAACAGGAAGAGAAATCTCAAGCAGAAAGAAGAGACACAGGGTTCTCCTATCCACTAATTAGTTCCTGAGTAGATCCTCTTATGTAAGGAACACATTTAATTTGTTCAGATATCTACCTATACACACTACTAGCATTTTAAAATTGGATAATATGTGTGTAAATATAATTTTAAACATATGGTTTGATATTTTGGTCCATCTTTTCTCACTTCTATCCCTCATATCCATAAGAACTTTCTAAATTGAGGTTTAGAGATATAACAAGGCCTCTGGCAAAATGGAGAAGCTTGTCTTTGATATTCCCACTTCCCTGGCTGTCTTCCCTTTATTTCTTTCCTACCTCCACCCCCACAGCCTAATGCCCTTCAGCTCTTCCATATGTTCTAACATCTCCTTGACACCATTTATACACTCAATTGGCTCACAACTACTCCCCACTAAAGAAGCATCATAAAATAGAAGAAACTAGGTGGCACAGTGAATAGAGGGCTGTGCCTGGGTTCAGGTCCTGAGTTCAAATTTGACCTCATACATGTATTGGCTGTGTGACCCTGACCCTATCTGCCCCAGTTTCCTCACCTGTAAAATGAATTAAAGAAGGAAATGATAAACCACTCCAGTATCTTTGCCAAGAAAACCCCAAATGGGGTCACGGAGAGCCAGACACAACTGAACAACAACAATGAGAACTTTTATCTTGGGTCCATCAGTAACAAGCTGTATGGCTTTTAGCAATGGATTTGGTTTCTTTGGGACTCAGTGTCTGCATCAATAAAGAAAGAATATATGGGATAAATAAACTCTAAAAACCCTTCAGGATTTGAAACTCCATAAATTTATGCAATTATAGTACTTGGTGTACATCTCTCCAACTCCAAATAAAAGGTCCATAAGGGAAGAGTATCTGAGTTCAAGGTGCTGGGGGTCTACAACCCTAAAACTATACAAAGATTGTCAACTCCCATAAGTCCATTCACCTTCCACAGTCAACTGGAGAACCTAGGATAAAAATAAATGGGTTTTTTGAAATGATACAGTAAGAAAAATAGAAAGAAAACCTTTTCTTTATAAAATTGGGACACACTCTCTCATAAATTTACACCACAGCCAATGGCATGGAGATCACCTTGAACCGGCTCTCTTGAGATGATTGATAAATTTCTATTGTGAGCATTTATGCCTTGAAAATAAGCAAATACCACAAATCTAGGCTAGATTTATTGTTTTGTTGGTTAAATATTAGATAATTAGATTAAATTTAAATGTGTATTATGCATACTTTTTCCCTCTGAAGAGCTTGTTGTTAAACATATAACTACATAGGCCTGTCTTGCTCCTTAGTTCCTGCTAGATATTATGACCATTGCAATACTGACTATTTAGTCCCTGTCGTATAATTCTCTGCATAGTTTTTATTGTCTCAATTTTCTAGTCTAGCTTAGATCCTTAGCTAGGTGCAACCATGATCTGTTAACTTAATTTGCAAAAAGTAGAGCTATCCTTGCCCTAAGGCCAGGAAAAAGGCTTCCCTCTCTTTCTAAGAGTTCTAAGGCTCAAAGGCCTCCCATCACCCTAGAATAGGGGTGGGGAACCTGAGGCCTCAAGGCCACATGTAGGCCTCTAGATGCTCAAGTGAGGCCCTTTGACTGACTCCAAACTTTAAATTCTTCTGTGAAATTTGGAGTCAGCCAAAGGGCTGCACTTGAGGACCTAGAGGGCCATATACGGCCTGGAGGCTGCAGAGTCCTCACCCTTGCCCTAGAATGAGATTTTCAGTCCCAGACATTAACCTTTTTTTTTTTTGCTTTTTTTTTGGAGGGGGGAGGGTAGGGGAATTGAGGTTAAGTGACTTGCCCAAGGTCACATGGCTAGTTTTGTGTGTGTGTGTGTATTAAGTGTCTGAGGCCAGATTTGAACTCAGGTCCTCCTGACTCCAGGGCTGGTGCTCTATTCACAGTACGTCTTAGCCACCCCAACATTAAACTCTTTAGACAAGAAGCAGTTTTGTTTTTTATCCCCCAGCTACCCAGTATTTTTAGACTAACTCTTTCACTTCATCTCTTCTTACTAATATGAGACTAGGTCTCCTTGATCAGAGAGTTATGAATTCTAAAAGCACCAGCTGATGGAGGTTTTGAGTATTCCAGATAGAACATATTCCCTATTAATCAGTAGGACATAAGTCAGAAATGTGTGCAGTGTGATCTAAAACATCATTCATTCGTGGTCCTTATGATTCTAAATACCCAGAAGAAAAATAAAATATTCAGCTAATTATCCAGTCAATAAACACAAAATATCTGGAATTGTGGCATCATCAATATGCCCGAAATATGGCCTAGTTCAGCTTCTGAGAGTCCAATTCTACATCAGTCAGCAAACAAGTATCAATGAATCAACAAATATTTACTAAGCTCCTTCTATGTGCCAGACAATGTCCAACATGCTGGGGATGAAAGTACAAAGAGTGAACCAATCTCTACTTGCAAGGAGTTTGGGTGCTAATGAGTAAGACAACTCTGTGTCTTACCAACTCTGTGTGTGTGTGTGTGTGTGTGTGTGTGTGTGTGTAGGTAAAGAACATAAATATGAAGTACTTACATGAAAGTAACTAAGGAACAGAACACTAGCAGTTGGGGGGGGTCAAGAAAGGATGGCATATGAAAGAGGAAAAATTAACAATAAGTCATTTTAAACTAACAGCATGATAATAGCTTTGCGGTGATGAACCTGATACTACCCTGGCACTCTAGCAAAAGACTTTCCCTGCCAGTGCAGCACTTCCAGGTAAGAGGATGACTACATCTCTGGCTTATAGTCAGTTACATGCTTTGAGCTCTTAACAAATCGCTTGCATAACAGGGTAAAGATGAAGACTGGCAATTGTTGAATCTATTTTTAATGTAGCTAACAGCACTGTTGGCTTGGAGGTGGAGCAGGGTCTTCTTAACTGTCCTCACCTTTTCCCACCCCTCCCCAACTGGAGGAGTGAAATGAGAGAGGACACCTTGGGAGAAGGCCAGAGAAATGAGAGGCCATCTTGCAAACGGGAACTGTTGCTAATGAATCTCTTTGGGGAATTTAAGGTGCTTAGCACACTGCCCAGGGCATAAGTTTTTAATCAATTGTTTGTTCCCTCTTTTCTTTAGTGCACAAAACTCTTTCAGAATGACCACATTTACCTGGCTTACCTACATGTATATATGTGTGTATACATACCTATGAATATTACACATGCATACATATGAATCATAAAACTGAATTGCAAGATTTTGCTCAATGAACTTAAAAATGTAATTATGGCTATCTAAAAACTGAAAGGATAGGGATGGCCAAGTAGCACAGCGAGTAAGACCACTGGCTCCAGTGTCGGGATTACCTGGAGATCGAATCCCGGGCTCAGACACTCAGCACCCACCCAGAAACACCTGGCCGTGTAACCTTGAGCAAATTACTTAACCCCAATTGCTTTGAAAAAAAAAAACTGAAAGGATAACCACAGGGATTCATGAGCTTCCCTCTACTATAGCAAAGGCTAGGTGACTACTTATCATGATGGTGGACTATAGATTCTTGTTCAGATACAGTTTTAACCTGATACCTTCAAGGCTTTCTTATAGGTCTAGTTTTCTGCTATTCTAGAATCTAAAGTTTGAGTATATGCCAAGCTATGTGAATCATGTAATTTAATAATTGGAAGATATTTTAGAGGTCTAATATCTCATCCAGTTTAGGAATTCCTTATACAACACCCCAGCAGATATTCCTTTGTTTCATGAGGCAGCCTACGCATTGGCTAGCTCCAATTTTTAGAAAGCCCACGTTTGTTTCCCTATAGATCCTTACCTATTTGTCCTGGTTCTATCATTTAATGAAATACTGTACAGGCCTACTCTCTCCATATAATCTCCATTCCAATATTCACCTTTTAAAAATATTTCCTTTTTACCAGCAAATCATTCAAATTAATCATATGACATGATTTCCAGACCTCGTACAATATTGTCTACCTTCCTCTGGAAATGATACAGTTTAACAGAATTCCACTTGAAATGTGGTATGTTAAATTAAATATAATCTTCCCAAGGTCATGTGGCTAACAGACAGGACAATGATACACAGAAAGTTTGTATGGGAAGCTCCATCTCCTTATATCTCTTTTTATTTGTTTATGCATCATCCCCCTTTTCAAAAAAAGAGTCTAATACCCTGTTTCTAGATATCCCACTGGGGTCCCTCATTCAATCTGGTCTTTTCTGTTATTACCTTATCTCTAGATCTTTCCTGACATACCCTCTTACTCCTTTTTTTCCATGCATGTAAGTCACTGTTTGGTGACTAAAACTAATCTGATCAATTAAGTCATGCTAAGGTGAAAACAATGATTATGATGAATTTATTGTGTGACTTCTTCCAGGTCATATTGGCATGAAACAAAATACCTCAGTATCTTACTCAAAAAGAAATGTATATTAATGGTCAGACTGTCAGGGCACTAAGGCAATATTTATTTGTAGGATCAAAAGGGATGTTTCATTTCTCTTGATCATATCATATAAGGCAATTTATCCATTCAACAAAAAAAAATTAGCTAGGGGAAAAAAGGAAGACTTACTTTGGTGTGAAATATAAGTCTATAGATCAATTAAAACAATTTCTTCAAAATTTTTAAATACCTTAAAATCCTTTGCTTTTAAAATTGAAATATATTATAGGCATCTGGGGAGGGGAGCACATTAATCAGCAAATAATGACTAAATCAAGAACAGAGATATATTTTTTACCAGATTTACTGTCATCTTAGAAGTCTGAGGCCTGAAGGAAAAGGAAATAAGGTAGCTGAGTTTTGATCAATGAATGAAAGGTGAATTGGAATGATATAGGTACACATAAAGGCAATGGGATAAAGCAGAAAGAACACTAAATGAAAGACTAGAATTGAAGTCCCGAGTCCAATACTTGTTAGTTAGGTAACATTGGCTATTTCTGAATCTCAGCTTTGCAATACTTTGGTTCATGGAGTTGTCCAGAAAAACAAGGGAGATGATATGTGCAAAACATTTTCACTGAAAATAGTCATTTGTATTCCCAAGTACAAAGACATAGGTAGAGCACTGTATCAAGGGGTGCCATGTAACTAGAAGCACGAGAACATTAACACTGGGGAAAAGGCAAAGAACTATATGCTTAAGAGTAAATTAATTTATTTCACAGTGTGGGGCTTCATGAAAAGTGAGGGGAAAATTAAACAAGACAAAACAAAACAAAAAAATCCTTCAAGTTCCTGAAAGGTATGCAAAAGGAACTAGTGTATTGGTGATTGTCCATTTGGATAGAGCTGTATAGCTGACTCCTTGGAATAATCCTGACCATGTAGCAATGTATACAACAGCAAACTCAAACAAAAGGGTAAGATCATCTGACAAATAAATTCATAGCTCACAGTTAGTCAAATGACTAGCTCAAAGTCCTCTGATGAAGTAGCATTCTCTTTTAATCTGAGTTGTCAATTTTTAGTCATGATTCCAAAAGACTTGAGTAGCAACTTATTTCATTATAAGAGGTAGCAGCAATGAAAATAGGAGGTATCCTAGGAGGGGAGAAGGACAATTCCCTCCCAAAAGGGAGTGGCATGGGAGGAGAAAGTGAGCAGTTTATACCAGAGATGTAGGGTCTACTTGTAGAAGTCCATTCTGCCCAAGATTCCATTCTGTTAAGAGCTTTTTATAACCAACCTCCCTCACATAACATGTTAGTTATCCCTTCTAGCGTTTATGCCATCTCCTAACTTGACAAGCATATAATATGAGCATTTATCCAAGTAACTAATAAAAATGTAAACAGCACCGGGCCAAGCACAAGTCACTGGGGGATTTCAATAGAAACTTAATTTCAAGTTGAAATTAAGCCATTAATGACTACTCTTCCAACCAGTTTCAAATCCACATACCTTTCTCTCTTTTCCACAAGAATATAATGAGAGACTTTCTAAAATCTTTTGATAAAATCTAGATAAGCTAAATCTACAACATGACCTTACTACCAAACTAATAACCCTATCAAAATGGAAATGAAGTTAACTTGGCAAAAATTCTGACCAATGAAGACCTGCTGGATTTTATGAGTGCTGCTGTTTTTTTTTTTCTAAATGTTGTCTAATCATCCCTTTAGTATTTTCTAGAATTTTGACAGTAATCAAATTAAGAAGATGTCAGTGCAATCTCTTTCTAGAAAACCAAGACCTTTGGACGTCTTAAGTCCTGTAATAATTCCCTCATTCTATAGTCTTTCCAAAGATCAGTGGCAGTAGTTCACTGATCACAGTTTCTAGTTCTTTCAGTGCCTAGAGATGTACTTCATCCAGACCTGATGATTTGAACTCACCAGTCATGGCCAAAGGCTGATGATTCCATTCTGGGGCTCTCTGGTACAACATAGTGTTTGTTATTCTTATAGAACTGACACTTGCCTTTCCTTAGAAAATGCAAGCTATTATTTTAGGAAACACCATTGTTCCCAGTTAAAATTTTTGCAGGAAAATGTGAAAAAGTAAAGGCTCCCTCACCTAGAGTTGTGATTAAACTCTGTTAACTCTGTAAGTATAGATTAGCATAGATCAGAATCATAGATTCATGCAGAATTTTAGTATTAGAAGTAATCATAGTAATGCTGTCTACTGATTCCTGAAAAAGAATTCATTCTATTTCACTAACACATGGTAATCCATACTTTGTTTAAAGACCACCAAGAAGGGAGAACCTGCTACATCTTAAAACAATCCATTTTGACTCATGATGTATTAGTATGCATATCTATCTATCTATCTATCATCTATCTATCATCTATCTATATGTGTATGTGTACGTATACACACACACACACACACACACATGACCTGAGAAAGTCATAAAGGGTAGATAATTATGTGACAGCAGGTTAGGCTAAATAAGCTCTTATCTGATGAGGGTGTCTATAAATTGCCTTTTGTCTCTTCAAACATGATAAATATAAATGTACCCTCACAATCTTATAGTTTTGAGTATTATTTTCACAACTAAAGAGTCAAAGGTTACCACTGTTAGGCAACATTTTCCAATTAAAATGCAAACCTACCTTGTTAGTTTTTTCAACAGTATTCCTTTTGTCTTGATTTTACTGAGCAAAAATTACTCTTATATTCCTTAAAGAAGAAATATCCATGTAATCATGTGCTATCATCCCTTAGAAGACCCTGGTCTATGCACACACTAGGGTACTAGTTATTCACATCAGTAACAGAAAGTAGATTATATCTCCCTTAGCAGAAACAAAGAGAATAACAGATGTTTCCAATTAAGGAACAGCAGGAGCAAAATCTTGTAATTTTTTTTCTTGTTACAAAAAACAACAACAAAACAAAACAACAACTGAGCAAACTGGGTCACAAACAAATGTGTCTTTTGCTTTGGTTTGGGGTTTGTGAGGTGACTAAACTACATGTGGTTGCTTTGTTTTGTTTTTTAAAGATAAGAAGAAATAGGATTACAGCTGTAGTGATCCCTAAATGCTAAATTCTAACTTTCTGGAAGGCAGGCATGGTATATCAGGACCACATAGAGGTATTTTGTATAAATGGTCCTAGAAATAGTTACAGTGTGCATAAACATGTACCATCTTACATGTAATTGCGTGTGATTAGTGTTGGGGATTGATAGTGAGAGAGGGGAAAGCAGAGATCTAAACCCACATATGCCCAAATATGGCCATCACCCCAAATACCCTAATATGGCTGCAGCGTTGCCATGGTTTATACATTTTTCTGTACTCTCTTTTTTCTTCTTTTATTGCCTTTTGGAGGGTAATTGGGGTTAAGCAATTTGTCCAAGGTTACACAGCTAGTTTTGGGTTTTGGTTTTTTTTTTTTTTTGGTGTGTGGGTGTGGGTGTGGGTGTGAGTGTGGGTATGGGTGTTAAGTGTCTGAGGCCGGATGCGAACTTGGGTCCTCTTGACTCCGGGGCTGGTGCTTTACTCACTGCGCCACCTAGCCGCCCCTGTATTCTCTTACAATGCCTCATTCATAGGAGATGCTTGATAAATATTGATTGAATTTTGTTTTAAAAAAAGCCCTTAGGTATTAATTATGCTAGAGCTAATTTTCAATGAAATTGCAAAATCAGTGAAGTTTGCAACTACTATTTATTTGTGGCCACTACTTTCTTCTCCTCCCCAGATTTCCCACCTTCCTTTGTCTTCCATTGTTGTCCCTATGGAATCCAGTGCTATCCTATATTCTTTCTCCTCCTCCATTCCTCCCCACACACACTCCATCCAAACATCACTCTGCTCTATTTTGCTGATCCTTTATCCTTCTTCATACAGTTCCCTATGTCTGTAATGTTCTTCATCTGATGAATTTTCTATTCCACTTTTAAGACTCAATTCATTTAGTGCCTACTTCATCAAGATTTTCCTGTTCTACCCAGGGGTTAATAACATTTACTAATGTTATTACCATCCTCACAAAGCATTTTATTTTTTTCTCACACTGAATATAAATCCACCTCTCTGTAACTACCTCTCTTCCACTAAAGGGATCATACCTTGGCTCACTTCTTAAACAGACCCAATCACTGAATGGGTGCTGCCTCACTCAAAGTGAGAACTGGGACAGACCTTAGCTTAAAAGGGCCAAGGTCTCCCACTGCATCCTGAGCCATCTCCCATCATCCTGATCTACATCTGGCCACATAGAGGAAAAAGGGAAGCTGGTCACTTTGCATAGCCCTCCCTCACTTAAAACCAATTCACTTTGAAATCATAGCATCATCTTTCTGGTGTTGTGGTCCTCTGAGAATGAAGAATAAACTGCAACAACAAATTCTTCCCTATAGGTAGAATGAGGCTAATTCCCTTTAGAATTCTTCAAATACTTTAAGACAGCTATCTCCACCCCACTGCTATGTGTTTTCTTCTACAGGTGAAGCTTACTCACTTCTTACTCAGAGTCCTTCAGCACCATAATTATGCTCTTCTCTATACTTTACAGATGATGAATGTTATTTCATGACTTGAACTGAACACAATACTCTACAAAGGGGCTAATCAGAGCAGAGAACACCAGCTCTTTCACCTCCTTCCTTCTACATACAAAGCCTCTTTTAAGGAAGACTAAATGTCTCTTACATTCTTGATTGCTGCTTCTTTTTCACCTTTTTTCACTATGTCTGTTATGACCATTTTACAATCGAATATTGGTCCTAGGTCTGCTCATGCAGCACCAAACATTTTTCACACACACACACACACACACACACACACACACAACTTAGAACAGTAACAATGAGAGGTTATCTCTGCTTGGCTTACTCCCAAAAGCTGATTTTGCCTTGTGGAGATTAGAATTAAGAATCAGGGCACATATAATCTCAAGTCTCAAGGTACAGAACACTGTACAGGCTTCTATTTGAGATGGAGTATTTTATCTTCTCTATTTCCAAATCCTCCTGGGATCAACAACTGAAGGTACCCTCAGATATCTTGGAATAGAGTAGTAGGTCTAATCTCACAGGTCTTCCCATTTTTGTTTTCTATTATGCAATTTTTACTCTATCATTTACCACCTTTGATTTGGTGACAGATACCACACAGAGGGAGAACAAGTGACAACTGATGGACAATGTTGATTACTTCAGTGGTAAATATGCTATACCAAGACATCTGCAAGAAAGTCTGGAGAAACATTTAAACCTTTCTTTGCAAACGTCTATTCATTCAATGTGTTTTTCCTGCTTTACTGACATAACAACCCACAAAATAATACTCCAGTGTTTCAAGGTCTTCCTGGACTGTTAGGTCTGAGGGACCTTTCTAATATAATATTTAAATATAAGTCTCTAAGGCAGAAAGAAAGTCTAAAACAATTAGGATATCTTGAACCTGAGACACAAAATAATATCTCAGGGCAACAAAACATAATTTTCTTGGATGACTGCTTAAATGCTTTATAAAATATAGATTACTTGTTTTCTAAATATTTTATAAAATGTAATTGTAAATCCATTTGAAACTGGTGTCATTTTATGCTAGATGATTAAAAAATTTCAATGCATCCTTATGATAATGACTTATGTTATCTATATTCTATTCTGTAAATGAATTTTTTGCATTTCTGTAAAACTTTTTTTCCTTGCTCTATATTCTCAATTTCAGAAGTATACAGTGTGTTCATAATTTCTGATAATTTTTATTTCTTAATCCTATATTGATTTGTTGTGATTTTCCCTATTCATTTCGGGTTTGGGATCATTTTATTTACTCTCTCCTCTTTTAAAAAATTACATTGGTTGATGCTCATCAACTCTAATAGATCCCCTCTGTCCCCCCAAAATGCAGTTCTTTAAAAATTTAATTAATTTTTCTCTATTTTAAATTGTGCCTTAATTCTGAAAAACCTTGATTTGTATTATATATATATATATGTATGTATATATATATGTATATATATATTTGTTTTTTTAACTGCAGGCCTAATTCACATATTTAATTTTTCTCCAAAAATAAATATGTGAAAAAATAAAATTGGCATAAAATATATTGCATTGCCTTTGTCAGCATTATAATTTCTATTATTTCTGTAGCTTGATCTTTAAATTAATAAGCATACATTAACTAAATTCCTATCATAATTCCCTTATTTATCACATTTTTATTATGAACAAGAAATAATTTAATATTTAATACTTTCAAAATTTATTTCAAGATCTTTTATGAGTTAAAATGAAATTCTTGTGAAGCTTCCATGAATATCAGTAAAATATTATAGATTCTGTCTCTCTCTCTTTTTTTTTAATTTAGAAAATGAGCATTTAAATTTCACATATGGCTCTGGTTTTCACAACTTTTCAAAACAGTCTACAATCATGTTAATTTTCTGTATCAAGAGTTGTTTTAAATCTAATAGTAATGAAATTTGAAGATCCCTTTGTATTGCCAAGCTAAGAGGTACTTAGCACCTAGTTTCAAATTAAGCCTCTGTTAAAGAAATAGGAGGTATGAACCCCTGTGGCTGACATAACAGGAAGGGGCTGAACAGGGAACCCCTGTTGCTGATGTGACAAGAAGGAGCTGAACAGAGAAGTGCTATACCATATATAAGAAAGTGCACAAGTTGGACAGTCAGAATTTCCTGGGATAAGCATCGTAGAGGCAGGGCAGCTGCTGCTGGACTGAAGACTGAGCTAAGAATGGAGAAGAACTGAGAAAAGAATTGAGAACTGAGCCAGAAATTTCTTAGAGCATAGTCACATGGAGGCTGGATAAAGTGATTTTGATTTTGAAAATGGAACTTATACTGCTGAGGATTTCTGAGGGCCAGCCAGAGCTCTTTAGGATTTCCAAAGGCCAACTGGAGCTGCCAAAGATTGAGGAAGCATGACTGTGGTTCCAGTAATTTGTATAGATATTGTTGTGACTTTGTTAATGTGTATGAACATTCTTATGCCTTTGTTAAGCCTTGTCTTCCCAGAAACAGAGACTGTGAAGGATTGAGATGGACTGGACACTGTGAACCCCAATGTGGAGCAAGAACTGCATGGAGAGCTGGACAAGTAGCTGGGAGCTCTCTGCCTTTGAACTCAGGTGGCAGTTGGTTAGATTATGGTGAGAACTGGGGCCATGAAAGAGGAACCATGGGAGCTGAAAGCCTGCCCCGAGTCAAGATGAAAAGACATCTCTGTAGGTATTGAATAGTGACCGATGAAACAAACTGAGTAGTGACTGATGAAATAGGATACTGAGTAGTGATTGTTGAAGTTGTAACTTAATTGCACCCCATGGGTGGAAAACTTTGACTTGTGCACTTTGTGATCCTTAAGGATGATTGAATGACTGAGTTACTAAATGATTGAGTTATTAAATGATTGTACTTTGTTGGAAACTATGTGACCACTTTGATAAAAACTATGCGGCCATTTTAGTGATAAGCTGTTGAGTTGCGACACAGTGAATACTGTATTTTTATATTCTGTAATAAGCTGTAACATTGTGAATGCTGTACTTTGATTTTCTGTGAATGTTTTGCTCTGATTTGTTATTGAATAGAGAGTTCACTATGCTATGTAATCAGAATCTTGAAAGCTGTTCACAGCAGCAGTCCTCTGGAAAGCTGCTTGTGCTTGGCTTTAGATATAAATTCCGCCCAACAAACTACTGAAATTTCTAAGATCTCTTAAATATTTAATTCTTTAAGGATTTTCTTTTGTTTGTGTGTTTGTTTCTTCTTTAAAGAAAAATTACCACCACTTGTCTTTTAAAAAAGTTCAACTAAAAAATTAATTTAGGGTTAAAGTCATATATATATATATATATATATATATATAT
This sequence comes from Petaurus breviceps papuanus, assembly GCF_028583685.1. Lineage (NCBI taxonomy): Eukaryota > Metazoa > Chordata > Mammalia > Diprotodontia > Petauridae > Petaurus > Petaurus breviceps. The sequence continues at coordinate 5,354,471 of NW_027187325.1, read as the reverse complement.
ATATATATAATACATCACAAATTGTAATATTTTCAATCTTGTCTCTTCTTTTAATGAAAAACTTTAAGGAACCAAAATGGGTGATTTTTTTATTATGTATTTTCCTCAATTTTAAAATCAAATATTTTCATTATAACTTTAAAGCTTTAGAATTATGTGTCCAAGTGAATTAAATTTTTTAATTGTTTTATCAATTTTTTGTTTACTTTTAGTTTACAAAATTCAATTCCACTATTCCTTGAGATTCACATTTTATCCCCCTTCCTCCCCCACCCCATGGTGGCAAACAGTCAAGTATAGGATCTGTAAATACTTTCACATTACACATTAGTCAGGTTATAAAGAAAGATGGTATCAGATGGAATGAAAAATGGTAAAGAGGACATAAAACCAAACAAGAAAAGGAAAAAGATCAGGTATTTTGCTTCAATCTGGATATAAACTCAGTTCTTTATAAATCTTTCTCTGGATGCATACATTTCTAAACATCGTTAGTCTTTTGGGATTGACTTATATCACTGCATTGCTGAGAAGAGTCCATTCTATCAAAGTTGGTCATCACACATACATTGTGTCTGTAATTGTGTACAAATTTCTCCTGGTTCTACTCTTCTCACTCAGCATCAGTTCGTATAAACCTCTCCAGGTATATATGAAGTCCATCTGCTCCTTATTTCTTATAGCAAAATAGTATTCCATAACATGCATATACCACAACTTGTTCAACCATTCCCCAATTGATGGGAACCCCCTTAATTTCCAATTCTTTGCCATCACAAAAAGAGCTGCTATAAAGATTTTTGTACATATGGGTCTTCCTCCAACTTCTATGATCTCTTTAGGATATAACTGTAGGAGTGGTATTGCTGGGTCAAAGGATATGAAATTATTTTTAGCCCTTTGGGCATAATTCCAGATTGCTCTCCAGAAAGGCTGAATGAGTTCACAACTCCATCAGCAATGCATTAGTGTTCCAATTTGCCCACATCCTCTCCAGTATTTATCGTTTTCCTGTTTTGTCATCTTAGCCAATCTGTCTGGTGAGATGTGGTACCTCAGAGTTGTTTTGATTTGCATTTCTCTAATCAATGGTGAATTAGAGCATTTCTTCATGTGCTTATAGATATCTTTAATTTCTTTCTCTGAAAATTGCCTGTTAATATCCTTTGACCATTTATTAGTTGGGGAATTACTTGTACTCTTATACATTTGACTCACTTCTCTGTATACATTTCAGAAAGGAGTCCTTTATCAGAGACATAGGTTGTAAAAATTCTTTCCCAATTTCCCACCTCCCTCTTAATCTTGGTTACATGTATTGGCTTTGTTTGTACAGAAGCTTTTCAATTTCATGTAGTCAAAATTATCCATTTTACATTTTATAATGTTCTCTAATTCTTGTTTAGGCATAAAGTCTTGCCCTCTACAAAACTCTGGCAGGTAAACTATTACTTGTTTTCTGAGACTGCTTACAGTATCAACCTTTATACCTAGATCATGCACCCATTTAGACTTAACTTTGGTATGTGGTGTTAGATAATGGTCTATACCCAGTTTCTGCCATACTATATTCCAGTTTTCCCAGCAGTTTTTGTCAAATAGTGAGTTCTTATCCCCAAAACTCGGGTCTTGGGGTTTATCAAACAATAGATTACTATAGTCATTGACTTCTGAATCTCGTTTACCTAATCTATTTCATTGATCCACTCCTCTATTCCTCAGCCAGTACCAAGTAGTTTTGATGACTGCTGTTTTATAATACAGATTGAAATCTGGTCTAGCTAGTCCACCTTCCCTAGCATTTCTTTTTATTAATTCCCTTGATATTCTGGACTGTTTATTCTTCCAAATGAATTTTGTTACTATTTTTCTAGCTCTATAAAGTAGTTTTTTGGTAAATTAATTGGTATGGCACTAAATATATAATTAAATTTAGGTAAAATTGTCATTTTTATTATACTAGCTCGATCCATCCACGAGTAATTGATGTTTTTCCAATTAGTTAGATCTGACTTTATTTGTGTGAAAAGTGTTTTGTAGTTGTGGTCATATAAGTCCTGGGTTTGTTTTGGCAGGTAGATTCCCAAATATTTTATAATGTGTACAGTAACTTTAAATGAGATGTCTCTTTCTATCTCTTCCTGTTGAATTTCATTGGAAATATATAGGAATGCTGAGGATTTATGTGGGTTTATTTTATAACCTGTAATTTGCCAAATTTATTTATTGTCTCAAGTAGTTTTTTACTTGATTCTCTAGGATTCTCTAAGTATATCATCATATCATCTGCAAAGAGTGATAGTTTATCCTCTTCCTTGCCTAATTTGATTCCTTTGATTTCTTTTTCTTCTCTAATTTCTACTGCTAACAATTTTAGTACCAGATTGAATAAGAGCGGTGATAGTGGACAACCTTGTTTCACCCCTGATCTTATGGGAAATGCTTCTAGCTTCTCCCCATTACATATAATACTTACTGATGGCTTTAAATAGATGCTACCTATTATTTTAAGGAAGGCTCCATTTATTCCTATACTTTGACTAGTGTTTTTAATAGAAATGGATGTTGTATTTTGTCAAATTTTTTTTTTCATGTTTTCTGCATCTATTGAGATGATCATGTGGTTTCTGCTAGTTTTATTGTTGATATGATCAATTATACTGATGGTTTTCCTAATATTAAACCAATCTTGCATTCCTGGAATAAATCCTACCTGATCAAAGTGTATTATTCTTGAGATAAGTTGCTGTAGTCTTTTTGCTAATATTTTATTTAAAATTTTTGCATCTACATTCATGAGGGAGATTGGTCTATAATTTTCTTTCTCTGTTTTATCTCTTTCTGATATAGGTATCAGTACCATATTTTTGTCATAAAAAGAATTGGGCAGGACTCCTTCTTCACTAAAGTTCCCAAATAGTTTGTAGAGTATTGGAATCAATCGTTCTTCAAATGTTTGATAGAATTCACTAGTAAATCCATCTGGCACTAAAGATTTTTTACTAGGGAGTTGACTGATGGCTTGTTCAATTTCTTTTTTCTGAGATGGGGTTATTTAAGTAATTTACTTCCTCTTCAGTTAATCTGGGCATCTTGCATTTTTGTACATATTCATCCATTTCCCCAAGCTTGTCAAATTTATGTGCATACAATTGGGAGAAATAATTCCTAATTATTGTTTTAATTTCCTCTTCATTGGTGGTAGATTCACTCTTTTCATTTTTGATACTCATAATTTGGTTTTCTTCTTTCTTTTTTTATCATATTGATTAAGGGTCTATCAATTTTTTTTTCATAAAACCAGCTCTTTATTTATTAATTCAATAGTTTTCTTAATTTCAGTTTTATTAATCTCTCCTTTGGTTTTCAATATTTCTAATTTAGTATTTAATTGGGGATTTTGAATTTGTTTTTTGTTCTAGTTTTTTTCAATTGCATGCCCAATCCCTTTTCTCTAGTTTAATTGTGTATGCTCTCAGGAATATAAAACTTACCCTAAGAACTGCCTTTAATGCGTCACACAAATTTGGTATGTTGTCTCATTATGATCATTCTCTTGAATGAAATTACTGATTGTATCTATAATTTCTTATTTGACCTACTCATTCTTTAGGATTAATTTTTTTAAATTTCCAATTAGGTTTTAGTCTGTCTTTCCATGGCCCTTTATTGCATCTAATTTTTATTGCATCATGATCTGAGAAGGGTGCATTTAATATTTCTGCCTTCCTGCATAGAATTGTGAGGTTTTTATACCCTAGAACATGGTCAATTTGTGAGTATGTGCCATGAACCACTGAGAAGAAAGTATATTTCCTTTTATCCCAATTCAGTTTTCTCCAGAGATCTATCATACATACCCTCTGTAAAATTCTGTTCACCTCCTTAACTTCTTTCTTGTTTATTTTAACGTTGGATTTATCAAGCTCAGAGAGAGGGAGATTAAGATCTCCCACTAGTATAGTTTTGCTGTCTATTTCTTCCTATAATTCCTTTACCTTCTCTAGAAATTTGGATGCTATACCACTTAGTGCTATATCTATCTATATCTATCTATATATCTATATCTAAATCTATATCTATATATCTATATCTATATATATCTATATCTATATCTATATATATATATATATTAATGATATTGCTTCATTCTCCATGGTTCTTTTTAACAGGATAAATTTCCTTCCTTATCTCTTTTAATTAGGTCAGTTTTTGCTTTTGCTTTATCTGAGATAAGGATTGCTACTTCTGCTTTTTTTTTTCACTTTAGCTTGGGCATGATGTATTTTACTCCAGTCTTTTACCTTTACCCTGTGTGTATCCCTCTGTTTCAGATGTGTTTCTTGTAAACAGCAAAGTATGATTTCTAATCCATTCTGCTATCCATCTCCGTTTTATGGGAGAGTTCATTCCATTCACAGCTACAGTTATGATTGTTAACTGTTTCTTTCCCTCCATCCTATTCCCTCCCCTGTTAATACTCATATTTCCCTCCTTCTCCCTTACCCCCCTTAATAGTTTTCCTTTTGACCACCACCTCCCTCAGTATTCCCTTATCAGCACCCCTCCTTTTTCCTCCCATTTCCCCTTACTTCTTCCCTCCCTACTAACCACCCCCCCCCATTTCATAGCCTTTTCCCCCTCCTACTGCCTGTAGAATATTTTTATACTTAACGAAGTATGTTATTTCTTCTTTGCACTGAGTGACAGGAACAAATCTCATGCAAAGCTCCTCTCCCTCCCCTCTTTCCCTCTAAAATGATACTTTTTGCATTTCTTCTCCATAGAGTCCTATGCTTAACTGGTTGTTATTCCCTCCTTGCAGAAGAACCAATGAGGGAAAAACTCGTATGATTCTCACCTCCCTCCCTACTTTTTCTCTGCTATATTGTTTTTATTCCTTTTTGTGTGGCATAATTTACCCTTTTCCACTTCATTCATTTCTCTTCTTCCATTTGTAGCCCTTAATAAGATTTTTTAATCGTCATTTTGATTATTTTATACTCATAGTCTCTATTTGTCTATAAACAGCTTGTTCTTATTAAATAATGGTGTGTGTGTGTTTACCTTGTTTACCTTTCTATGTCACTCTTGCATCTGAGTAATTGGAGGCTGAATTTTCCATTGGGCTCTGGCTTTTTCATCAGAAAGGTCTGGAACTCTGTTATATCATTGAATGACCATGTCTTTGCCTGGAAGAATATGCTCAGTCTTGCTGGGTATGTGATCCTTGGTTGTAACCCGAGCTCTTTTGCCTTCTGGAAAACTGTATTCCACTGCCTCCAATCTTTCACTGCAGATGCTGCGAAATCCTGTGCAATCCTCACTGTGGACCCTCGATATTTGAATTGTTTCTTTCTGGCCACTTGAAGTATTTTCTCTTTTACCTGATAGTTCTTGAGTTTGGCCACAACATTTCAAGGACTTTTCATTTCGGGATCTCCTTCAGCAGGTGTCCAGTGGATTCTCTCGATTTCTATTTTACCCTCAGGTTCTAGTATTTCAGGGCAGTTTTCTTTAATGAGCTCTTGAAGAATGTTGTTCAGGATCATTTTTTTATCATGATTTTCTGGTAGGCATATGATTCTCAGATTATCTCTCCTGGATCTGTTTTCCAGGTCAGTTATTTTTCCATTGAGGTATTTTACCTTTTTTTTTCATTCTTGTTGTTTTGTTTGACTAATTCTTGGTTCCTCATAGTTATTTGTTTCAATTTGGTTGATTCTAGTTTTTAGCAAATCATTTTCCTAGGTTAGTTTTTGAGCCCCTTTTCCATATCATACACTTTTCTTTTTAGAGAGATATTTTCTTCATTGCAATGTTTTTCTAATTCTGCAATTTTGGTTTTGAGAGAATTATTCATTTTGTCTTTTATCTCTCTCATTTGGTTTTCAAAGTTCCTTTTCAGCTCATCTAGGAGAGCTTTCTGTACCTGGGACCAGTTCCCTGTTGATGTTTCAGGTGTGGGAGTGGAGTCCACATTGTCTCCCTCTGAGTTTGGTTCCTCCCTCTGAGGATAGTATGACTCCAGAGTCTTTGTAGTCTGTTTTCTACCCATTTTGGGGCAGGTCCCTAGCCAGGCCCTTCCTCTAGGGATCTCAAGCCTTTACCTTAGAGGGTTTTGCCCTGGAGCAAAAGTTACTATATTTTCAAGGCTGGGGGGGGGAGGCAGTAGAGCAGGCGAGGTTCACCCTGTCATCCTGGTCTTTGGACGTCCTGATAGTGGCTTTTTTTTTTTAATTTCTGGACTATGAAGTGGTCGCCCTAGGAGTATTTGCTGTACAGATGCCACTGCATTTGGTCCTTACCTTGCTCTTTCGAGTCCCAGCCCTTTGGTGATAGGCCTGGTAGTGGCCCTTGTGGTTGGTGGGATGACTCCCCCCTCCCCCCTCCAACCCCAGTTGATCAGTCCTCTTCCAGGCCTGCCTCTGCTGGCTGTGCCTTCTGGGCCTGCCTCTCCCTGCTGCTCGACTTCCTAGGCCTGCTTCTGCAGGCTGCTCAACTTCTGGGCCTGCCTCTGCACACCGCTTGCTTTCCCCAAGTGAATTAAATTTTGGAATTACTTCTAGTTAAGCCAATATCCTAATTAATTTGCAACTCTCCATTTCCTTTTCAATGTCTGTCAAAATTTTCTCTTTCCAGGAAAATTTCCCACAACATTGTGCCCATAGAATCTTTTTATCCTTTATAATTTTCATGAAGCAAATTCTTAGGCTTGATCTACTTTCTCTCTTCTCCAAATTCCTCATCTACATTTAAATTAATCACAACCTGTTTTTCCATTCATATTTTATGTTTATGCTATCCTAATTTCTTTGACTACATCATCTTGTTTTTAGAACTATTCTATTTTTCATTTTTCCATTGTTCTATTTTATTTTTAACCTTTTCTAACCTTATTTCATAGGGAAATTAGGATTTCTTTGTATCACTCGTGTCTTTCTTAATTTTGTATCACAATAATTGTTTCAAATTTATTTCTTATTTCCATGCTGTTAATGTGTCCATTATCGTTTTATTATATCATGATTGATTCCAATTTCTTTTCTGATATTTTTCTTTAATATGCTATCTCATCTCCTCTGCCTCCTCAGCCCTTATATACTTTTTGGCTTCTACTTTGCTTATTTCACAGTAATTGGTTTCAAGGTATCAGTACTTTGTTTTGCTCATTCCTTTTAATAGTTCTGTCTTGTCTATACACAAGAAAAACAAACACATATTTGCAAACCGGAATAATTAAGGGTCTCTGATAATTCATTGGTTAATGGATTTTGTGTTACTTTATTCTTACAACATTTATTTTCTTTTTTTGGTCAAATTTTTAATTATTATTTATTTTTAACAGTTTTTAAATATTTAGTTGCAAACTTTTTCTCTCCCTGCAGGCCCCACTAATTGAGAAGAGAAGAAATATATTAATTATAAATGTGAAATTATGCAGATTATATTTACACATTATTTATGTTGGAGAATGGCTCTTATTTTTACAAATTTGAATAATTTTCACATATATATATATATATATGAAATGAGGTCTTTGTCAGAAAAACTTACTGCAAAATTTCACCCAGTTTCCTAATTTTATTCTAATCTTTTTTTTTTTTTTAAGCAATTGGGGTTAAGTAACTTGCTCAAGGTTACACAGCCAGTTATTTCTGGGTGTGGTACTAAGTATCTGGATTTGATCCCAAGTCATCCTGACTCTGGGGCTGGTGCTCTTACTCACTGTGCCACCTGGCAATTGGGGTTAAGTAACTGGCTCAAGGTAACAAGGCCAGCTGTTTCTGGGTGGGTGCCAAATGTCTGAGCCCAGATTCGATCCCAGGTCATCCCGAATCTGGGGCCAGTGCTCTTACTGGCTGTGCTACCTGGCCACCCTGTTTTCTTCTAATCTTGACTGTTTTTATTTTATCTGTGCAAAAATGTTTTAGTTTCATCAAATCAAAATTACACGTTTTACTTTCTGTGATACTCTCTATCTATTGTTAGGTCACAAACTCTTCCCTTACACATAGATTTGAAAGGTGAAAGTTTCCATGTTCCCCTAATTTGTTTGTGATATCACACATTGAATTTAAATTACATAGATATTTTGAATTTTTCTTGGTATACAGAGTGAGATCTTGGTCTATACCTGTTTCTGTCAAACTGCTTTCCAGTTTTCATGGCAATTTTTTTTATGAAATACTGTGTTCTTTCCTGAAAAACTTAGATCTTTGGGTTCATTAAACACTGGAACAACATATTGTTAGATTCTGGTTTCTAATCTATTCTGCAATCTACTTCCATTTTATAGATGAGTTTCTCCCATTCACATTTATGATTACTGTGTACACACATACATGTACACATAAATGTGTATATGCATGCATATGTATATCTATTTATCTATCTACCTATCTATTGTACCCTCTTTGAACTAATTCCAATGAGAGTGAGGTTCAAGTGTTGCCCACCTCCATTCCTATTTACCCCTCCAATGTAAAAGCTCTTCCTTGAATGCTTCTTTTACGTGGGATGATTTTCCCCATTCTTTCTCTTCCCTCTCCATTCTCCCAGGATTTCCCTCTTTATCATTCCTTCATTTTTCTTTTCAGATCATCCCAAAATAATTGCTTCACACCCATGGCCTTCATCTATACTTACTTCTTCTAACAGCCCTAATAATAATAATTCTTTATGATTTCTCTTTCATGTTTTCCTCTTTATGATTCTCTTGAGTCTTGCTCTGCAATGTCAAATTTTCAATTCAGTTCTGGCCTTTTCATTGCGAATGCTTGAAAATCTTCTATTTCATTAAACACCATTTTCTCTAGAAAGATTACTCTCAATTGTGCTAGGTAGGTTATTCTTGATTGTAATCCTAGCTCTTCTGCCTTCCTCAATATTTTAAGTAAAACGTGCCTTTACTTTGGAAGCTGCAAAATCTGGTGTGATCCTGACTGTGGCTCCATTGTATATGAAATACCTTCTTTCTGGCTGCTTGCCATATTTTACATTGAACTGGGAGCTATAGAATTTGTTTATAATATTCCTGGAAGTTTTCATTTTGGGATCTCTTTTAAAAAAAGAGGTGATCAGAACAGATTCTTTCCATTTCTATTTCCCTTTCTGTTTCTAAGATAAAAAGACAGTTTTCCTATATAATTTCTTGAACAGCAATATTGAAATTCTTTCTGTCAATTTAACATAGATTTGAGGTCGTCCAATAATTATTAAATTATCTCTTCTAGAACTATTTTCCAAGTCAATTATTTCTTCAATGAGATATTTCACATTTTCTTCTATTTTTTCATTCTTTTGATTTTATTTAACTGTTTCTTTATGTCTCATAGTATCATTGGTTTCTACTTTCCCAATTCAATTTTTAAGGAATTAATTCATTTATTCAGTGAGCTTTTGTATCTCTTTTTTTCCATCTGGCCAATTCCACTTTTTAAGGAATTCTTTTCTTTAATGATTTTTGCATGTTTTTCTATTTGGTCAATTCTACTTTTTAAGAGGCTATTTTCTTAAGTAGATTTTTGTGCCTTTTTATCATTTGGTCAATCCTGTTCTTTAATGTGTTATATTATTTAGTAGTTTGTGTGTGTGTGTGTGTGTGTGTGTGTGTGTGTGTGCCCTTTGTACCAAGCTGCTAATTCTTTTCTTTTTCCATTTTTCAAATGCTTTATTAACTTCTGAATTACATTATTCATTTCTGCCAGATTTTGAGTTACAAATTTTCTCCACGTTTTTCCCCTACCCACCACCCCAAAATAGCAGTCCCACAGGATATCACCTCCTCCAATCTGCTATCTCCCATATTTTCTCCCATATCCCTTTTGAGTTTTCCAGTAGGGCATGGTGGATCTCTATGCCCCAGTGCCTATATATGCTATTTCCCAATTACATGTAAAATAGAATTAATAGTATATATATATATATATATATATATATATATATATATATGTATATACACACACACATATATATATATACACACACACACACATATATATATATACACACACACACATATATATGTGTGTGTGTGTATCTCTCTCTCTCTCTCTCTCT
>NW_027187325.1:5319678-5344309 GCF_028583685.1 Petaurus breviceps papuanus | reverse complement strand
TTTGAACATTTGATTTTAAAACTTTGAATTCCAGGTTCATTCCCTTCCTCCCTTGTCACCCACCCTTACTAGGAAGATAAGCAGTTCACTATAGGTTGCACATGTGTAGCTAATGCAAAACAATAACACAGTAGATATATTGTAAAGACTGACTATATTTCCCTCCTTCCTATCTCACTTCCCACTTGTTCTATTCTCTACTTTGATCCCGTCCCTTTTCAAAAGTGGGTACTTCCAACTTCCCTCCCCCCCAAGCCTGCGCTCCCTTCCATCATCCCCCATCCCATCCCTTTCCCCCCTACTCTCCTGTAGGGTGAGAAACCCCATTTAGTGTGTATTTCATTCCATCCCCAAGCCAAATTCAATGAGCATAAGGTTGACCCATTCCATTTTGCCTTCCTATTCTTCCCATCCATTGTAGTCATTTTCCCTTGCCTCTTCTATATGAGACAGTTTACCCCATTCTGTCTCTACCCATCTCTTCTCATTATATTCCTCTGTCACCTCTTAATTTCACCCTTTAAGTATCATCCCTTCCTATTAAATTGGTCCTTTGCCCTCTATGTACACCTGTAAACATATATGCACACATTCACATATGTATTCATATGCCCATATACTCTCATATATAAATATATATATATATATATATATATATATATATATATATATAATGTGTGTGTGTGTGATTCTATTCCCTTCAACTATTTTCATACTGAGAAAAGTTTCATCAGTTACAATTATTGTTTTAGGAATATTAATAGTTCAACTTCGATAAGTTCCTTATGATTTTTTCCCTGTTTACCTTCTCAAGCTTCTCTTGCTTCTTGGATCTGAATGTCAAATTTTCTATTCAACTCTGTTTTCTTTTCATCAAGAATGCTTGAAAGTCCACTATTCCACTGAATGACCATATTTTCCCCTGAACCATGATACTCAATTTTGGTGGGTAGGTGATTCTAGGTTTTAACCCCAGTTCATTGACCTCCGGAATATCATATACCAAGCCCTTCAATCCCTCAGTGTAGAAGCTTCCAGATCCTCGGTTATCTTGATTGTGTTTCCACAATATTCAAATTGTTTCTTCCTGGCTCCTTGTAATATTCTCTCCTTAATCTGGGAATTCCAGAACCTATCTGTAAATTTCCTAGGAGTTTTCTTTTGGGGATCTTTTTCAGGAGGTGATTGGTGGATTCTTTCAACCTCTATTTTGCCCTCTGGTTCTAAAATATCAGGGCAGTTTTCTTTGAGAAATTCCTGGAGGATGATTTCTAGGTTCTTACTTTGATCATGGCTTTCAGGTAGTCCAATAATTTTTATATTATCTCTCCTGGATCTATTTTCCTAGTCAGTGGTTTTTCCCATGAGATATTTCACATTGCCTTCTACTATTTCATTTGTTTGGATCTATTTAACAGCATCTTGATTTCTCATAAGATCATTAGCTTCCATTTGCTCCAATCTAATTCTGAAGCAATGATTCTCCTCAGTGAGCTTTTGAGATTATTTTTTCCATCTGGCAAATTCGGCTTTTTAAGGTATTCTTCTCCTCATTGACTTTTTGAGCCTCTTTTGCCATTTGAGTTAGTCTATTTTTTAAGATATGATTTTCCTCAGTCAGGCTGTTGCTTGTCATTTCATAATTTTCTTGCATTGTTCTCATTTCTCTTTCCAATTTTTCCTCCACTTCTCCTATCTGCTTCTTAAGGTCATCTATGGTCTGTAACCAGCTCATATTTTCCTTTGAAGCTTTTGGTGCAGGAGTTCTAACTTCACTGTCTTCCTGCTGTTCCATGCTTTCCTCCTTTTTGTCCCTAAAATAGGAGCCTAATGTTGGAGTCTCCTGTTTGCTTTGTTTCCTTTGCCTGGTCATGTCAACCCTCAGTCACTTAATCCCTTGGGTTTTTCCCACAGTAGGAGTCTGCCACCAGAGAGAGGAGCTTTTGTCACAAATGCTGGGGTTTTCTCAGCTGGCAGAGGTATTAGATGGGTGCCCTCTCTGAGGCCTCCACATGCTTTGGAAAGCTGGACACCACCTCAGCACCTCCACCCTAGACTGCAATCCAGATCCAAGCACGTTAAAGCAAGAGCGGTTACCCCTCAGATTGGTTGCTTGGTCCCATTACACTCTGCAGGCCAGGAGCTGAAGCTGCCACATAGCACTGGCTGGCTGTGCTGGGCAACTCAGAGGCTTCTCTCCCTGGGGGCAAAAGCTGACACACTCTCACTTACTGGATTCCAAAGTCCAGACTGCATTGACCTCTCACTTTTTCCTTCGCATCTATGTGTTGATAATTCTGGAAGCAGCCACAGCTGCTGCTGATCTGGAGTTCCTCTTGCTGGCAGCTGGTCAGACCCACCCTGGGGCTAAAACCTCTGGCTCATGCAGGCCTGGGCTCGACTCCCAGAGCAATGTGCTGGCCAATTCCTGCTGCCCTGCTGGGCTGTCCTCTGTGGGAGGTTAGCTTTTCTGTGTCATTTTTTGGGTTCTGCAGCTCCAGATTTTGTTTAGAGTCCCCTCTTTGCATGGATTGGGGAAGGTAGAAGCCAGAGCAGTGGGGATGTCCTGCTTCTACTCTGCCATCTTGACTCCACCCTGCTAATTCTCTTTTAATAATTATCTTACATCCCTGTCATACAATTTTCCTCTAACACTCTTCTCTTTTTTTTAGCTATTTAGAAATTCTTGTTGGATTTATGTCCAATTTGCCTTATTCTTTGAGGCTTTACCTATAGCCCTTTTCATACTATCTTCTTCTAATTTGTATCTTCATCTTCCCTATAACCCTAATAGCTTTTTATGATTGAGTTCAATTTTGTTGTTTCTGCATTTTTTTCAGCCTATTTCTTAACTTATAACTTTTTGTTGAACTTAAGTTCTACTCATGTGAGTATTGGGATGCACTATAATAAGTTTCATGCTTTTTGGTGCTGCTCCTTTCAGAGATAGTTCAGCAGAGGTGGGGGGGGGTGTGTCTATACTAGTTCAGGGCTTCCAAGTTAGTGTGATCCAGAAAGAGGTGTGGTCACTTTTCTCCTCCTCTGAGTTCTTGTCTTTACGCAAGAAGGGCTCTTGTTTCTGCTATGGTAGTTTTTCTCCTCTCTTCCCTGGAATAATAACCAGGGTTCCTGCTTTACTGCAGTCACAATAGCTCCTCTATGTCCTTTAACTATGACCTGAAACTATGTCTAAGGAAGAGAGCTGCCAAACAGTGACTAGTTCTATGTCATTGCTAGCTCATAGTCCCCAGTAATTTCTCTCTGACCACTTGTCCAATTTCCTTACTGTCACTTAACTGATAGCTCCTGAAGCTATTGTTCCTATAGTCACAGACACCCCCAAGGCCTACTGCTGGTATTGCCACAACATGTATACTGAGATCCTTCAGATCCTCATGTAACAAACATCTTCTGCCAACCTACTAAGTTGTCTTAGACTGGAAAAATGTCTCATCTGAACTTTTGTCAGATACAAAGTTTTAGAATTCTATTTGACATGTTATTTTAAGGCTGTTTGGAGGGAAATGCTGGGAGAGTGTGACTGAGTTGGTGACTTGGCTTTATCATCTTAGGTTTGCCTCTCCTATAGTCTTTCCTGTTACTTTTGAGGATCTAGACTTTTTGGGCAATCTCACTCAATTCATCTTCCCTAAAGCTCAAAACCTTCACTTCTCTGGTTTGCTTAATTTCACTTCACCAAAAACATTTTCATTTAGATGTTTAGTTTAGTTTAGCTTCTGTCCAAAAATCAGTCAACAAGTGTTTATAAAATGCTGACTACGTACCAGGCACTATGCTAAGCTCTGAAGAAAGGCACCCCCCCCAACCCCGCCCTCAAGGAACTTATATCTGAATGATGGAGACAAAATGAAAATAACTATGTTCATCAAAAGATACATACATTATACTTGGAAAGTGACCTCAAAGGGAAGTCACTAAAAGCAGAAGCGTCAGGAAAGACATTTGAATTGGATTGTGAAGGAAGTCAGGGAATCCAGAAATCAGAAGTGAGGAAGAAAAGCCTCACAGGCATAAGGCACAGTCAGTGAAATATGAGGAGGGGGAAGATGGAATATTACATATGAGGAAGAGAAAGTAGGCTGCTGTTCTTGTATTGTAAAAGGTATATAGAAGAATAAAGGGCAAGAAAACAAGATAGGTAGGAAGGGACTAGATTGTGAAAAATTTGAAATGCTAAATAGATGATTTTACACTTGGTCCTAGAAGTAATATGGGGCTACTAGAATATGAGTAGGATTTTTGAAGGGGCAGACATGGTAGAACCTGTACTTTAGGAAAACTACTTTTGCAGCTTATTAGAGAAAGGACTAGACTGTAGAGAGATCTGAAGATGAAAGACCAATTAGAAAGCTACTGAAATAATGTGGGCCCACACCAGAATACCTGACTATAAGTGAAGTGAACGGTACATATATGAGTGATATTGTGAAATTAGAAATGACAAGACCGGACAGACTGGACATCTGAAATGCACAAAAGTAATGAGGTGAAGTTAAAAACAGGGCTGTAAGTCTAAGTACTTATTGGAAGATGATAGTATCCTTGACAGTAAAAAGGAAAGAGAGGAGTGTTTGGGGAGAAACATAATGAGTTCTGTGAAAGACATATTGAATTTGACATCCATTTCAAAATGTTCAAAAGGTAATTGGTGATGTTGGACTAGATTGGGGGGAAGATGAAGATTAGATATATCAATCAGGGAATCCCCCTGTGGAATTGATAAGTGAACACGTGGGAGTTGATAAGGTAAACAAGAAAGATAAAACATAGAGAAGAGAAGCAATTCCAGATAGAACCTTAGGGGCCTCACACAGTTAGGTTCAGTCATGTGGTATAGTAGATACAGTGCAGGACCTGAAGTCAATAACACTGGAGGTTGATTCTTGCCTCAGGGACTCACTGTATCTCTCTGCCTCAGTCTTAACACAGATAATAATAGCACTTATGTAACAGGATTGTCATAAGCATCAAATCATATGTAAGATGCTTTTCAAACTTAAAGTGCTATGTAACAACAGGTATCTATGGTCAGCTTATCAAGACATGGATAAAAATTGATCAAAGGAGCTTGACAAGGAGTTCTTAGGCATGTAGAATTAAAAGAAAGATCTTGTCACAAAACCAGGACAGTAAGTATCTATGAGAATATGGCGACCAACAATACCATAGACTGCAAGGAAGTCGGGAAGCTTAGAAAGGAGAGAAGGCCATAAAATTTAGCAATGTAGAGATCTGTGGTAATGTCGTATAGAGTAATTTCAGCTGAATGTTGAAGAGAAAAGCCAGAATGTAGAGGGTTTCAAAGTTTAGGTGACAGGAGATGGAAGGAATTAGGCAAAAAACATTCAGTAAGCATTTCATATGTGTCAAGCACTATGCTAATCATTTTTAAAATATTATCTTATTTGAATGAGAAGAAATATAAGTGTAAATGGTTTCCTTACCAAAAAGAGTGGGGAAGATAATAGGAGGGAGGATGGCTGAGGAAGATGATTGGATCAATAAGGAATTTTTTTTAAGGATGGGGAGGCATGAACATATTTTTAAGCAGTAAGGAAGTGTCGGTAGACAGAGACTTATAATTTGAGGGAGTTCAGCTGATAGAGGGGACACTATGCCAGAGGAGACATGTTTGAAAAAGAGTGTTCCTTGTAAAGGGTTTGCCTTGGAAGGAGAAGGGAGTGAATGAGAAAATAAGAGTGGAAGAAATTTGAGTGATGTAACAGAAAGAGAATGGGAAAACAAGAAACTCTCAAAGAATGACTTCATTTTACTTTCTGCCAAGTATGAGGGAAGGTCCTTGGCTAAGAGAGAATGAGGCTAAGGAGAAAGGGTATCTTATGAGTCTTGAAAGGGAGATAAAAATATTTCAAATAACTCTTCAGTTAGTGTAGAGGACTGAAGAACTGCCTTGTGCATTAAGGATCTATTTGAAATTATATATCTTGAGATTTTGATGGACTCAACAATATTTTGTGATTTATTTTTTCCCTATCTCCTTTTAGCAGTACAAAAAAGGCAGATGGTGGGAGTATTCTAAGATCAAGGATTCACAAGGCTACAGGGAATTTGATCAATTTGACAATTGAGTGTAAAGGATAGTATAGAGTTGAGCTGTTTTCCTAAGAGTTCAAGACAGAGAAAGACAGAGATATGCTGGAGCCAGCTGGAACTAGCTCCTAAGAGCTGTTTAATTTTCAATGTGAGCATTTAAACCACATAATCCATAAACACTACAGATTATGGCTTCATTCATTAATTTGTTGATTTCTTGACATAAGAAAGTGATAGAGAAAATGTTAATAAATAATTAAATTACAGGTTAAATTTAAAAGTATGTTATGAGTAATTTATTTTCCCCCAGAGAGCCAACTCTTAAATGTTTCACTTAAATGTCCTTGTGAAAGGATGAGAGTATATCCCATTCAGAGGCAATGGCTGAAGAAAGAATTATACATCAGAGGGTTTATAAATCACCATTAGGATGAGGAACAGGGTTAGCTGTCATAAAACACAGAAAAAGATGAAATGATATGTTATGATCAGATACTGGAAATCCAGAATTCATAAATATGTCAACAGAACACATGGGTGTTGACAAGATCATGGGTATAGCCATCTCCATGCAGAGAGGTAGAGGTAGAATGAAGGATTTCATGGCAAAGAAGTACATTGAGAATTGAGGAATACTACTACGCAGGCTGAAAGCAGAAGTTGGCAAAGACACAAAGACAATGAACCAGATATTGACTTCCTTAAGGAAAGAAGAAAAAATTTCCTGGAAGTTGAATTCAACCCTGCTCTTAAAAACATATAAGTCATCATCATCATCATCACCATGATTATAATTATTAGCATGATGCAAACCCTTAAAAGGATTCCAAAAGATAAGATACAAAACTAATTTTAGCAATGTTTAGTCCACAAACTGAAAAAAGAAAACAGCCTTGAATTTACCATTTATATATCTTGTATATACATAGTTGTTTTCGTGGGTTATTTTTTTCTTGTTTTTGTTTTGTTTTTTACAGAATACAAACTTGGCAAATATTTTTTAGGCAACCGGGATTAAGTGACTTGGCCAAGGTCACACAGCTACCGTCTGGGGCCGAATTTGAACTCAGTTACCCATGACTCCAGGGCCAGTGCACTTTGTCACCTAACTGCCCCCACCCCCACCCTTTCAAAGATCTTACTTTATTCTCTCCTGAACTCAAATGAAGAACATGCCGAAGGTTCCTCTTCTGGTGGAAATCTGAGGATGAAGTCTTCAGGGACTAAATCTGTTGTGATTTGAGTTAACTGATCGACAAGGGAAGAGCCCAGTGTCCATAACTTCAAATTCACACGTTTTTCTGGTCCCTGTGCCGCCAAAACGCACCCTCAGCGCGTCTTCTGCATCCTCCCCTTCCCGAAGGTAAGCATCACTTTCCACTTCAGGAATGTAGGCATCTTCACTATGTCCCGAGCCTGTAAGTGCCTCGTGGAGGATCCCTGACAATCACAAGGAATCCGTGTATTTTCTTTCCCGATCATACAAATGCCTCTCACATTTTCTTGCCTCAAGAGGGACACAAGCAGGTCCGTGTGTAAACTGGCTCCCATGCAACCTGCAGAGACAATCTCCCCTCAAGGATTCACCTGGTCCTGACAAGCTCCGCCCTAGTCCCAGGCCAGCCAGGCTAGCTCTGCGCCTGCGCAGGGGGCTTCTCTCCCCTCCCCCCCCCCCGCACCTGCGCACACCAGTGTCAGACCTCTGCAGCAGCAGCAGGAGGCGCCCCCAGTCGGGAGCACCCTGTCCCAGGCCCAGAACCATCACCACGCGTGCGCAGAACAGAGGGTGTGGTTCTTTAGAATGAGTTCTTTGAGGTCAGGGCTCCGGTAGGTCTTTATTTTTATTCTTAAAGTTGAGCACAATGCCTTGAACCTAGTAAGTCCTTAATAAATTCTTGCTGATTTGACTTGAGAAAATGAGTTTAGTTTGCGACAATTTGTTTTTGTTGAACCCATGCTGCCTCCTAAATACAATCTTATGAATGAATGAAGTTGTAAGCCATGGAAATGAATATAGAAATGAGCCAGTCTAGCCCTGTGACTTTCCATGCGGTGCAACTTGAAACAACTTACCAAAAAGAAGCCTTAGGGCCAAGCCCCAAAGCACACCTCCTGACTCCCAGTTTACCCCACTTCTCTGAGGACTCAGATCATTTGGCTCATTATTCATTTTAGAATATTTCCAGGGATCGCTTTCAAATTGACTTGGATGCGGTGTCAGCATTGTTGGGACAGGTGCATAATCTCCCAAAGTGACTACTGTGACGGAAGAAATCCCTATTTGAAGGCACATGCCTGGAATGGATGCTCTTCTCACCATCTTATTAGAGATTACTCGATTGCCTTCAAGGCTTATCAGAAGTATTACCTTCTTTCCAGGCCCTTCCTCATCTCAACCGCTATTAGAACTCCTCCTACTGGAATCAATTTGATTGTGTGGGGGTCTAATTCTGAACAAAATTGCCGCTTTATGAGGTAATGTGTCTGTTTTATATTTTTCTAGATCAGTAGGCAAAATACGGCACAATAAGCAAGTAAGCAAAACATTATCACCACCAAAACAACCATGCAATATAATAAAATCAACAAATAAGATGCTAATAGCAAACTAAAATATGTATCCTAATGGGATTTTAAATAATGTTTAGTGTGAATTTATTTCCTTGGTAATGTATTTACTTTGTTTATTGTATTTCTGTCTGTTTCTCATAAATATTTCATCACTTTGTTAACTAATTGCAATTTTGCTAAGTGATTTCTAAACATATGCATTAATTAAATCTCTGTATGCAGGGAGGAATAGCTGTTTTACACTGTGTCTATTATTAAAAATTGCTGAGGCATTCTTTTCAATATGGCTCTATCTACATGCAGACAAAAACATCTTGATGAAAAATGGAAAATAAAGTTAATTATCCAGATTATCCTCCTCCATTCTCACACTATAGATGTGTCCTTTTCTACTGACGTGTTTATTGCCTAATAATAGATTCCCTTTCCTAGAATGCCTTTCCTGTTCCTTTTGAGTTCAATTTACATGTGAGTTTTCCATTCTGATCTACATTTTACTTTAGATAGGATGTATTTTCTGGGAGAAAATCTATTTCTTATTCTATGTTTTACCACTCCATCAATGTTTAGGTTTGGGGTCTTCCACTTTCTAAAGCTGAGAAATGGGAAGAATGATCCCTGACAACATCAGTGAAGAAGGAGGAGAAGGAGGAGGAAGAGGAGGAGGAGGAGAAGAAGAAGAAATAATTTTGCATCACTATTAGGTATTCAGGACTATGGAAGATGCAAAGAAGCATGTGTTTTTTTTTTACTTTAAAGCAATAGCATTAATTAAAACTTAAAATTATAATTTATATAGCCATATAAGTGTTTTTTTTCCAAGATGTGCATTGCAGATTTATTTCAACAATACTTGTTTAAAAGATTCTGAGAGTTTATTTCCCAGAATTATTTTCATAGATATTTTATCAGAATTCTCATATATGGGCCTAAATTTCATTCTACCTTGGTAATGCTGTAAGTCTAAAAGCACTTAAAATAAACACTTTCATTAGTTTATAATCATCCTTATCCCCTCCCCCCTCCAAATTACCTTGCTTGTTTAATCACATAATTCACTAGTGTTTTGCTGTGTCTGATTTTTGACTGTTCCTAAAATAAAATACATGCCCTAAACAGAAAGAGGCAGAATGGAAAAGTAGAAGGAACACTGGAAAACTGGAAGGAACTGGATTCAAATCCTTCCTCTGTGACAATCACCTGTATGACTATAAATGGTTCTCTTAGGCTTTCTGGGCTTCAGTTTTCCTATCTGTAAAATGAAGGGTTGGGTTATATTACCTTAATGTTCCTTCTTTCTGCCTCTAAAATCTATGATCCTATGACATGTATATGAAAACTTAACTAAATATGAAAGCCAATACATGTTAAATATATATAAATATAGACTCAAAATTAAGTGAAAAAAGAAAACATCTAGCTGCCCTAGATCAGTTCAAGTCACTAGACCTGGACAAAACAAATCTTTGGGTATCTAAAAAAGAACCTAAAAAGAAATAAAAAGTACTAAAAGCGTCAATTAATCAATTAATCAATGTATTTTTATTAACCCCCTTCTATATGCTAGTAACTGATTGATTACTCAAAATATTGAGAACACACAGTTTTAAAACAAAGAAACAAAAAAAAAAAAGCTAGACTCTCTTCTTACATTTGGTAATCAGGAATAACACAAATACAGAAAAATAAAAATAAACTATGCCAAAGATAAATATTGGGAACAGAGAGAGCAAGTTGGTTGAAAGCCTCTTAAATGATGAGACACTGAAACTGAGTTGTAAAGGAAGGTAGAGATTCCAAGAAGTGGCAGCGAAGAGAAGAGTTCCAGGCATGGTATATAGCCTGAGTAGAGGCCTGAAGGAGATAAAATGCAGCATGCAGAGGAAATCAAGTCAGTCAGAATGATGTAAACATATCATGTATAAGCAGATTATTGGTAAATCAATATGAAAAGATGGCCTGAAGTCAAATTATGAAGGGATTTAAATATCAAACAGGGAATTGTGTATTTTGACCTAGAGGCGATAGGAAGACATTTAAATTTCTTGAACAGGTTATTGATATGATCTTACCTATATGCTATTAATACTAATTTAGCATGTGTGTGGAAGATGGTTTAGAATGGGGAGAGATTAAAATGAGGGAGACCAGTTAGGAGTCAATATCATTAATCTGTTTAGGGAGTAAAAATGATCTGAACTACCGTGGTGAACAAGACTCTGCATGAGTGGACAGAAGGGAATGAATGTGGGATATGGTGTGGAAGTAGAATCAGCAACTTTTGGTACTTTATTGGATATGTGGATAAAGAGATAACAGAAGAGCACTCATGAAACTCTGAGATTGGAAAGACATTTTGGACCCTTGACAGAAAGAGCGAATTTTTTTATATGTGCTTTGATGGTGATTTCCATGACTTGATTTCTTGTCTCAGAGGCATGGCAGCTAATGAGATGGCCTCAGAGTGAACTTGGAGATTTTACAGTGTTCTTAGAGCACACATCTGCTTTTGCTGCCTATATTTTACTCTTTCCAACCTCTATCTTTCACCCCTACTACTCTTATTCCATCTGGAGAACTAAGTGAAAAGCTGCTTTGACTTAGTTTAAGAAGAAAGTAACGCATAGTAAATGATTGGCCAGTGAGAAAAGATGAAGGATAATTCATTTTATTGTGATTAGCTTTTGAGGCAGGAGAAGACAATGACTACTTATGGCATCTTCAAGAACATGAAGGTTTCACAAAGAGATTATTATAAGGAATTTAGTAAACCATTGTTATTCATTTCCTACTCAAAGTAAAGTAGGATTACTAATTTTACACAAGAGACTGATCCACGGAGATAACAATACATGGCAAGCCACTAAAAAGAATACAGATTGAATTTACTTTATTGTAACTGACTTCTAGGGAAAAAAAAGAGAGGACAAAATATCTATGGGACAGCAACTATTAAATATAAAAATGAACTTTCTGAATAATTTTTGAGGTAAAGGAATGGACCACTGAGGGAGATTATGGAAATTCTCTTTCAACATTTTTATTTTTTTGGAGGGGGGAGGTGAGGCAATTGGGGTGAAGTGACTTGCCCATGGTCACACAGCTAGTAAGTGTCAAATATCTGAGGTTGGATTTGAAATCAGGTCCTCCTGATTTGAGGGCCAGTGCTCCGTTTGCTGTGCAACCTAGTTGTCCCTCTCCGTTCAATCTTTGTGTAGTACTTCATTATAATCCTGGTTGAGGGGAAGAAGGTAGAGGGGATCTAAGAAAAGCATCTCTGGACATTACAATTTGGGATTTTAAGAATGAAATGACTAGTTGGCTAATGTGACATATTATATATATATATATATATAAATATATAGATATAGATATAGGTATACACACACACATATATACATATACTTTATTACTCTTGGAGGGTTAAAAATCATTAAACTAATCTGGATGTAAGGAAGGCCTTGGGGATTTCAATTGTATCTCTATTTTTACTACATTCATATGTTGGAGCCAATACCATGTCATGTAAAATGTGATAAGGTGATAGGGAAAAATCTAATTCTATGTTGTGAAGTTAATGGTGGGGGGAGTCTCAAATCTTGGGCTCTTAAATAATTTTATTCTTTTTTTTTTGTCTTTGGGGGAGTAGGCTTTTTTTTTTTTTAGCATTTATTACTTTTTTTCTCAATTACTACTTATACAGCCAGATTAGTTTAATGCTTTTGCAAAAGAGTTTTAATGAATTCAATCAAACCATAAACAGGATGTTTCTAAGTGTTTGAAATGAAAGCATTATTAATGCAGGTACACAATGGGTTTCTCTTGAAAGGAAGAATTGTAAAATGAGAACACGGAGCACTATCGAAGCACTTAGGTAATATTTTCCCAGCGGTGAAGCACATTATGGCTGCATAATATTGAACTCTTACAATGGGATAATAAATGTTTCAAATAATATGCCATAGAAAACTAAGTATTATTGCACTAAATGTAGCTCATACCACCCATTCTTACAGTACAGTAGTCCTAGAAATATGTAAATTGTTATGATTATATCATTCACCTGAGTTTAGCAGGAGAAAAAAAAACACGCACCCCACTAAAAGCAATAATTGAAAACAATTGTCCTCAACAAGCTATGGTATCTCTTCTGGGAGAGCTATAGCCTCAGGGATACTCCCAATTGATCTTATCCCAGCTTTTAAAAGCCCTTGAAATAATGGAGTCAACAAGTGAATGGATGTGAAAATGGTGTTCAAAGATAAAGTTATACCATTCTTGACAGTGATAATCAAGGATAAAAGGAATGAGGTTAAGACTTTGTGATTGAGAACTACCCAAAAAATAGAAACCTAGGGATAAAAGTAACTTTAGTCAAAAGATCATACATTTATAATAAACCTACTAGAGGTCATCAAGTCACTGTACCCACTTCCATTTTACAAATGAGAAAACTGAGGCACACAGAAGCTAAATGACTTGTTCAGGACCACAGGACTCCTGTGTCTCTGAGGAAGGAATTAAGTAGACTTGTTGTTTGTTTTGTTTTATTACTAATTCAGCTCTATCTACTATATTATACTTAATCTCTAGCCCAACTGGAGCTTAGAATGTCAGATATCCAAAAGCAACTAGTCCAAGTTAGAACTGAATAAGAATCCTTGCTACTTTATATCTGATAATTAGCTATTCAACTATTGCTTAAAGAACTCCAAGGAGGAAGATGGCAGAAAGAAGCCAGGAAGTTGCTTGGACTCTCCATACTTTCCCTCATAAATAGTTTTAAGTAAAGCCTCTAAAAGAATTCTGGAGTGACAGAATCGCCCCCCCCCCCCCCCAAAGACAAAATGAAGCAATTTCAAGCCCACAACAACTTAGAAGAACTTCAGGAAAGGTCTTTTTCATTTGGGTAAAATGGGGCCACAAGCCAGCGGAGGCAAATCAGCAGCCAAGATCCTCTGGTTCTGGCTTAGCAGGCCAGTGTTACAACAGGTCAGCTGTGAGGCCTCCAGCCCCACAGCAGCAGGCAAAATGCCTGTAAACCAGGGCACAATAGGCACAACTAGGCTGAGCAACCCAGCACAATGGTCAAGCTGCCAGCACCCCAGGCCCCGGAGCAGAAAACCAGGGATCACACCCCTGACCTGCCAGTGCAAGAAGCCTGGAACCATGCCCTCTGTTCCCCGGGAGTACAGCTCAATTTTTAAGGTGAGAAAAAGAAAAAAAAAGACAGAACCCTGACCATAGAAAGTTAATATGGTGACAGGGAAGATCCAAACACAAACTCAGAAGAAGATAACATCAAAAAATGCCTACATGTAAAGCCTCAAAGAAGAATATGAATTGGTCGCAAACCCAAAAAGCCTTCTTGGAAGAACTCAAAAAGGATTTTAAAAATCAAATAAGAGAGATAGAAGAAAAATTGGGGAAATAAATGAGAGGTGCATAAACAATGTCAACGTGTTTCTTAAAAATCTAGAGAACTGAGTCAAATTATAAGGATATAAGTCATTCTTCAATTAATAAATGGTCAAAAAATATGAACAGGGAGTTTTTAGAAGAAGAAATTAAAGCTATCTATTGTCATATGAAAAAAAATTCTAAATGACTTTTGATTAGAGAAATGCAAATTAAAACAACTCTAAGGAAATTGAGGGGATGCCCATCAATTGTAGAATAGCTAAACAAGTTGTGGTCAATGAATGTAATGGAATACTATTGTTCTATAAGAAATTATGAGCAGATTTCAGAAAAACCTGGAAAGATTTCCATTAACTGATTTTTTCCTTTTGTTTTGATTCTTCTTTCAAAATATGACAAATGTGGAAAAATGTTTAATATAATTATATATATATATATATATATATATATATATAAAACCTATATCAGATTGTTTGCTGTCTTAGAAAGAGGGGAGGTGAGAGAGGGAAGGAAAAAAATTGGAACTCAAAATCTTATAAAGGTGAATATTGAAAACTAAAATAAATAATTTTTAAAAAAAGATATTTAACCATTAAAAAAAAGAAAAAAACGATAGGTATGCAAGAGAAAGTCAACAACTTGGAAAAGGAAGTACAAAAAATGACTGAAGAAAACCATTCCTTAAAAAATACAATTAGCCAAAAGTGGGGGGAAGGGGGAAATCCACTGAAGAAAAAACCTCCTTTAAAAGTACAATTACTCAAAAGAATAGTTTTCCTCTCAGATTTATGGAGAAGGGAAGAATTTATGACCAAACAAGAGATAAAAAGCATTATAAAATTCAAAATGGATAACTTTGATTACATTAATTGAAAAGTTTTTTGTACAAATAAAGCCAATGCAACCAAGATTAGAACAGAAGTAGAAAATTGGAAAAGAATTTTAAAAACCAGTATCTCTGATAAAGGTCTCATTTCTAAATTATACAGAGAACTAAATCAAATTTATAAAAATTCAAGTATTTCCCCAATTGATAAAGGACCAAAGGATATGAACTGGCATTTTTCAGAGGGAGAAATAAAATATATCTATAAGCATATGAAAAAATTGATTCCAATCACTATTGATTTGTTAAATGCAAATCAAAACAACTCCGAGGTATGACATCTCACCAGTCAGATTGCCTAATGTGATAAAACAGGAAAATTATAAAATGCTGGAGAAAATGTGGGCAAATTGGAACACTAATGCATTCTTGGTAGAGTTGTGAACTGATCCAACCATTCTGGAGTACAATTAGGAACTATGCCCAAAGGGCTATAAATAATTTAATACCCTTTGACTCAGCAATACCACTTCTAGGACTGTATCCCAAAGAGATCATACAAGTGGGAAAATGACCCCTATATACAAAAATATTTATAGCAGCTCTTTTTGTGGTGGCAAAGAACTGGAAATCAAGGGGATGCCCATCAATTAGAGAATGGGTAAACGAGTTGTTATATATGCATGTAATGGAATACTATTGCACTATAAGAAATGAGGAGCAGATGGACTTCATAATATCCTAGAGAGACTGATGTAAACTGATGTTGAGTGAATTTAAGCAGAACCAGGAGAACTTTGTGCACAATTACAGACACATCATTTCTGTGATGACTAACTTTGATAGACTGTGTTCCTCTCAGCAATGCAAGGTTAAGACAACTCCAAAAGACTCAAAATGGAAAGGGATATCCACAGCCAGAGAAAGAACTACAGAGTATGAATACAGATTGAAGCAAATTACTTGCTCTCTCTCTCTTTTGCAGTATTTTTTGTTTTGTTCCTTCACTTCCTTGGTAATAATTATTTTTTACAGCTTGACTAATGTTTAATATGAAGGTATTTGTAGAAGCTATATCAGATTGCATGCCATCATGAGGGAAAGGGAGGAGAGGGAGGGGAAGAATATTTGGAACTCGAGGGATTTGGAATTGAATGTTGTAAACTAAAAATAAACAAATATATACATATATATAATGTATAGATAGATATATAGATAGATAGACATTTTTTTTAAGTAGAATTGGGCTGGGGTGGCTAGGTGGTGCCGTGAATAGAGCACCAGCCCTGGTGTCAGGAGGATCTGAGTTCAAATCCAAATCCGGCCTCAGACACTTAACAGAAAAAAACTAGCTGTGTGACCATGGGCAAGTCACTTAACCCCAGTTGCCCTAAAAAAAGGGGGGGGGCAAAAGAAACAGAATTGGTCAAATGGAAAAGAAAGTAGAAAAACTAACTAAAGAAAATGATTCCTTAAAAATTAGAATTGAGCAAGGGGAAGCCAATAACTCTATGAGACATCAGAAATCAGTCAAACAAAATCAAAAGAATGAAAAAAATAGAAGAAAATGTAAAATACATCATTGGCAAAATGACTGACCTGGAAAATAGATCTGAAAGCCATGATTTAAAATAAAAAGAGCCTGGATAGTGTCTTTCAAAAATCGTCAAGGAAAATTGCATTTATATCCTAGAGCCAGAAGGTAAAATGGTCATTGAAAGAATCCATTGATCATGTTCTGAAAAAGATCCCCAAATTAAAACTCTCAGGAATATTACAGCTAATTCCAGAATTATCAGATTAAGGGTAAAATACTGCAAGCCATAAAGTAGTATTTTAAACATCAAGTAGCCAGAGTCAGGATTACACAAGATTTTGCAACTTTTGCTTTAAAAAAAATCAGAAGCCTTGGAATATGTTATTCGGGAAAGCAAAGGAGCTTGGATTACAACCAGGAATCACCTCCCCAGCAAAACGGAGCATAATCTTTCAGGTGAAAAGACAGATATTCAATGAAATAGGGGACTTTCAAACTTTTGTGATGGAAAGACCAAAGCTGAACAGAAAATTCACTCTTCAAATACTAGAATGAAGAGAAGCATAAAAAGGTAAACAGGAAAGAAAAAAAAGAAATTAATTGAATTCTCTACATGGGAAGATGATACTTGCACTCTTGAGAAGTGTATCTCTATTAGGGCAGTTAGAAATTATATACATAGAGGGTGTGAATTGATTTTGAAATAAAATTGAGAGCTGAAAAAATTGATTGTACTGGGAGAATAAAGGGAAAGGCAGAATGGGGTAAATTTCATCACATGAAGAGGCACAAAAGACATCTATAATAGTGGGAAAGAAGCAAGGGTAGTAAGAATTGTTTGAACCTTACTCTCATAGTCTTAGAGGGAATAACATGCACATTAAGTTGGGTACGGAAATTTATCTTACCCTAGAGGGAAGTAGCAAGGGAAAAGGGAAAGAATGGGGGGGGGTAGACTGATAGAAGGTAGGACAGTGTCAAAATAGCTCTGTTTTTCAGAGCTAAAGCGCAACAACAGGTTGCATTTTGAGCTTAGTATAACAATAATCCCTTGCACACTGGATGATATTACGCTCTAGCAAAGTGTATTGTTTGGTCTAGTACCAGGTGTTCACAGAGAGATTTAGCTCCCCCTACTTCCCAGTACCATCCACCACATAATCAAAATCCCTGTTCCTTGTCACTGACAGGTACTACACTGCTGTTCCCATCACAGAACTCTGGTTATGTGTCCCACAGTCTGGGAACAGTAAATCAAGACCTAAAAATGATTATATCATGGTCTAGTCTAGGATATATGTAAGACTTGCCTTTAGTCTAGCATGATAAATCCGCCTTTTTTTGTGGGGGGGAGCAGGGGATAAACTTCTATTTTGTGTCCTGACTCTCCTGTCTCTAGCTTGCTCTATTTGGTTCCAGCCTCTCACAAGAGACTCATTCTGATCTAGTTGACATTAACTGGTGACAGAAATGGGATTTGGCATGGAACAAGGCCAAATGAACATTCTGATACCAGTGGGGGTATACTAGGAACCCCTGGAGAGTTATCTGACTCCCCTCATCTGGTAAGTTCACCCCCTTTCCTGCTCAAATTCTCCAGCTCACCCTTAATTGAACTTGACTTTTCATTGTGAGGAATGTCCCAGGGACTGTTCTCTGGACCCAGATCACTCTGTTAAGTGCAAAGTGCTACTTTTCAAGTAGATTGGTAAAATTTTTGTGTGCCTCTGTTTTTTTCCCCTCTTTGTTGTTTTGGTAGCTGTATCAAATTTTATTTGTATACGAATTGCTTATTCATTTGGTTTTGTGTGCATCTGGAACCAGTTGAAATGAAGATTTTAACTGCATTCTGGTGAGGTACACATTTTTTTTTCTTTTTCTTGGTGTTCCTCATGGTTTAAACTCTTCTCTTTTAATTGCATGTCTGTCTATGGACTGAGAATTCTCTTTTAATTGCATATCCAGCTTTGGACACAAAGTTCTTCTCTTTTAAATGCCTATTTGGCTATGGACTTCATGCTCTTATTTTTTCTGTTTGTATCTGTCTTGTCTGTGTCTTTGTAAAGTCCAGAATGTCTGTGTCATGTTCGTGCTGTGAAGTAGATTCTATCACCTCAAGAGATTTAAATATGTAGTCATCCAGAAAAAAACAAACAAACTTCTACGGGCTATAGTTAGAAAGAATACTGGAAAGATTTATTAATTTTACTAACTCCCACCTTAAGCTTTTCACAGGATATTAGGTTATAAGAAAAGTGGAAAAGCTGGTAAGACTTTTTCCCCAATGGTTCCAACATTGGCCAAGTTAGGGCTACAGAAATAAAATTAGGAATGTAAAGTTGTGGAACAACTAAAAATATCTTAGCAGATTCTGGATATTTTGAGATTAATCATCAAGGACTTTGGAAACTAACCATTTTAAGATTGTAGGAGAAAACTCCTGAGACTTTGGAGTCAGTCCTGGAAGTTACCACCTTCTGAAGCATCTCAGTAAGTTTTGAGGTGCCACTCTATACAATTTATATTAAGGAAAACTAAAGATTAAATCTTTTTATAAAAACTTTTTTTCAAAAGTTTTAAAAGCCTTTGACAAGATTAATAGCTTCATTGTTCTAGGGCAATGAAGGAAAGCTGGTTGGAAAAAAGCCCAGAAATTAGGAGTGTGAATTTTTAAAATGTAAATAGCAATCTCTTGTTAACCCTTCCTTGACTTCTTATTTTGTCCCTGAATCCCCTTCTGAATCATTAGGAAATGAAAATAATGGTCCCTTTCAAATAAAGGCTAGGGTAGATACTGAAAAAGGGAAAGCTCTGCAGAAAGTATTCAGGGATCCTCCCAGCAACCCCAATCACTCAGCATGCCCCACTCCCCTCCCCTGGCGTCATGGGTGTATCTCAGTTGTGGGGATTGATAACAAGACCATTACAGCCCATGTCCCTCTACTAACC
Organism: Petaurus breviceps papuanus; assembly: GCF_028583685.1. Taxonomy (NCBI): domain Eukaryota; kingdom Metazoa; phylum Chordata; class Mammalia; order Diprotodontia; family Petauridae; genus Petaurus; species Petaurus breviceps. The sequence continues at coordinate 5,324,930 of NW_027187325.1, read as the reverse complement.
CCTCTCATCTAAGATAATATTAAGAAAAGAGAGGTTGCTGGAGAATTGTTAAGAAACTTGAATTACAGTCTGTATCTTCTGGTAAGGGGGAGAGGGCAACAGCCACAGCAGGGCCCCACATACCCCACTCCAGCAGCACCTCAATTCCAGCAACTGCAGCTATTGTGGGGGATGGGTTATCAGGCTCTATGGCCATCATTCCCTGAGCTCTACCACTAGGAAATACCTCCAATGTGAAGGTCCTGGCACCAGCCACTACAACCCCTAGATAGTACCCTCTATCATAGCCCCAAAGCCGAGTCAGTGTCTCCAAGGTAAGCCTGGCCCTTGGTAGGTCCCACCCAGCTGCTGTCTGGGAGAGAGAATTATTTAATGAGGTATATTTAATTATAAAACAGGTAATAATAATAATAATACTAATAATATTTACTATAATATCAGTTTTTCAGTTGAAAATCTTGGCTCTTATGAAAGTATATAATGTGGTTCAAAGACATGGCTTCAACATATTAATGATGAGTTACTTATTAGATATCTGCTGTATGTTTGAAGCCCCAGAATATGAGTAATTTTATTTAATGCGAAAAAGATTAATGAAATCTCAATTGTTAGGGAAACATCAAGAAAGACATTCAAGTTCTAAGTTATGGTTAATGAAATTTTGCTGTTTTATGTAAAAATTCTGGGATTGTAAACTTGCTGTCGTTTTGATCTCTGATTACAAAGATAGTTATCTGAATTGTCATAAAGCCAATAGTAGAAAATGGCATGTGTGGTAGTCAGAGGACTGCTAAGGTAGATGTTTTCGCCTGGGAAAGTTTGTGGGGACAACCAAGGATATGGTCTGCAGAGGAGTCTCCTTACTTTTTTTTTTTTTTCCCATTGTGCTGTTCCTTTCCGAAAAGGAAAATTCCTCACCTGATTAATCTTAAGGCTTGGCTTTAACACATAGTGACCATATAATTGGCTGTCACATGTGACTCATGCCTGAATTCAAACTAGAGCTAAGGATTTTTTTTCCCCCTAACAGAGCTAAGGGAATTTTTCTCTGCATTATGATATTATTGTGGCCCTATTTTTCCTTTCATAGCAAATTTCTATAATCAACAAGTTTTGTACGTATAATACTAAATCTATTAATAGATAGATTAATACTGGAACATCTCAAGTATAGGATGCAAATATGAATATCTTACAATTTTAACCTGTATTTGTGGTCAAATTATAATATAGAGATAAGATCCTCTAAAAGGAGAAATGATTAGTTAAAGTAATAAGAAAAAAAGATGTAATGTAAAAGCTTTATAATTAAATGGAATAGCAAATTTTGAAAAAAAAAAAGCAATGGAATTAGACTGTTTTCTCTAAAGAACTAAAATACTGATGTTTAAGATTGGCTTCCAAAGTTTATCTACCATGGAAATTGAGGCTTTGAGTTTTAGTTTTAAGTTTAGTAAATTATTTTGGTGATAAATTCTCAAAATTGGATTAAGGATTTATTAATTAAGGATTAATGGCATTTTACACAAAAATGCATTGATAATGGTAAATTATTTTCACATTTTTAATGTCTTATAATTTTAAAGGACAGAAGAGTTCATTTTCAGTTAGACCATTTTACATTTTCAAAAGATTCTTATATCAGGTATAGGATTTAGGTAAGGAGAGAAATAGCAAATGATAATGCAAATAAAATTTCTCTGAAGTTTCAAAATTGGAGAAACAAATTTAAGTGATTGTACTAAATTATATTAAGTCATAATTATCTAGAAACCTCTAGATTTGTAACCAGAAAAGCCCCTTTAAGAGTTGTCCTAAGAATAAAATGTTAATGTTTAAGTTTTCTCGGTTACTTTGGTGACATGTAAATATACCTTCTCAGAACTACTCCACTGTGAGCTCTGTAAGTAATTTGAGCTGTACCTGACTTAATATAATTATGTAATTATAGGAATTGTGAGAAGAACTTAATTGCATTGTTTGATCCTGGATCATCTGAAGCAAGTCCATGCTTCTGAGTGGACAGACCCAATATCAGCTGACATCCAGATGAGACAGCTGTCCCAAGATTCCAGCAACAGCTCTACTAGGTCTGTATCCCAAAGAGATCATAAAAAAGGGAAAAGGACCTACATTAGCAAAAATATTTATGGCAGCCCTTTTTATGGTGGCAAAATATTGGAAATTTAGCTTATATCCATCAATTAGGGAATGACTGAAGAAGTTGTGGCATATGAATATAATGGAATACTCTTGTGCTACAAGATGCTGAGTGAAGTGAGTAGAACCAGAACGTTGTACATACTAACAGCAACAATGTGTGATGATCAACTATGACAGACTTAGATCTTCTCAGCAATGCGATGATCCAAAACAATTCCAAAAGACTCATGATGGAAAATGGCATCCACATCCAGAGAAAGAAATATGGAGTCTCAATGCAGATTGAAGCATTTTGACTTTTTTTGGTGGCTTTTCTCTTTTGTTTTGTTTCTCCTTTCACAGTATGACTAATGTGGAAATATGATTAATATGATTGCATCTGTATAATTGCTTGATGTCTTAATGAGTAGGAATGGGAAGGAAAGAGGGAGTAAAAAATTGGAAATTTTGCAAAAAAATTCAAAATCTTGGGGCGGCTGGGTTTTGCAGTGGGTAGAGCATTGGCCCTGAGGTCAGGAGGGCCTCAGTTCAAATTTGGCCTCAGATACTTAACACACACACACACACACACACACAAACAAACTAGCTGTGTGACCTTGGGCAAGTCACTTAACCCCAAGTGCCCTGCCTTCCCCCTCCAAAAAGCAAAAAATTAAAAAAAATCAAAATCTTATAAAAATGTTCAAAAACTATCTTCATATGAAATTTTAAAAATAAATACTATTTATTAAAAAATAAAAATAATATAAGAAAGAACTCCAATGATGTATAATTCCTAGCAATTAAATTCAAGAAAGATAAGAAGATCACCAAGAGAGAATAATGAGTGAGGAGAAATAGGCTCAGGACAGAACTTTGGCAAATGCTTACTGGAAGTGTAATATGGATGATACTTTAACAAAAGAAACTACAAAGGAGCTATGGGTTCTGGAGTAGAATCAGAATGTAGTATCAGGAAAATTTAGGGAAGGAAGGCCACTCAGGAGGAGAAAGTGGTCATGCCAAAGAGTCAAGATGGATGAGGCCTGAGAAAAGATCTTAGTATGCAACAATGCAAAAATTATTAGTAACTTTGGAAAGCTCCATTTCAGTTGAATGATGAGGTTGGAAGCCATATTTCAAGGATCACAGATGATCAAAATCATTTATCCTGTCTCTACACTGACACCTCTAGGGTAAGAGTTCCTAGTTTCTTTAATTCCTCAGCATTTAGCACAGTTCATGGCACAGAGTAGGTACTAAATGCTAGGTGACTAACACTTACTTCAGTCTTTCCTCATGTGACATAAACTTGAAGCGTTTAGTCATCCTGGTCACCCTACTCTGGACACTGTCTAAATTATCAATGTCTTTCTACGACTGTGGTGCCTGCAGTTGAACACATGACTCCCAATGCATTCTGATGAGAAAACAATAAGATTGACACCTCCCTGGTCTTGCCCACTGTATTTCTGTTATTGTAGCCTTTGTTGATACTTAGTGATTTAGCTATCATTGAATTCTGCTGATTCATAGATTTGGGGTTGAAAAGGATTAGAAGGTTCAAGTTGAACCCTTGCACTGTACAGTTAATGATACTGAAGTCTCAGAGAGTTTAAGTGTTGTGCTCAAGCTCACACAAGTGACAGAGCAAGGATTCAAACCCAAGTCCCTTTATTGTAAATCTAACACTCTCTCTTTGCATCATACCTAGGCCCCAGAAAGGACTACCACTTAAATAATTCAGAAAGATCCAGAGCAATACCTTTTTAGCAATAATATATCTGAGGGAAGATATGGAAGAATATTTGTCCATCTTCACTTCTTCCATTGTTTAGTGACTGTCAAAATAAGGGTGGTCAAATATTTGGGACACAATAGAGCTAAATGATCCAAGGAATAGAGAGAAAACAAGAACAGTGTTAATGATGGTAACAATGGTGACATTAAGGCTGCCTTACTTTGCCATAGTGCTTTATAGATTTTCAGGCATAGAACTTGAAATACTTTCTCTTGCTATACTTCCTAGAGGTTGCCCCAGTAAGTGTTCTGTCATTTGTCAGGGCGCCAACTGAATGGTTTCCATGTAATTTCCACTGTAATTACCAGAGAAATGAGGGCCTCCAGCAACTCACAGCAGCTCTGTAATGGTGACTGATTATGAACAACCTTCAGAGGGCAAGGTGGATTGAATGAATCTCTTTTTGTCATAAACAGAGAACAATTCTCCTTATTTTCATTGCCTGCACAGGCTTCAGCTCAACTCAAATGAAAGTGAAGGATTGATCTTACCTATAGGGAGAGGGAGCAGTTGTCAACTTAGTGTGATTGAAGGGTGATTAAAGGCCTTCTTCCCAAAATTATCTTCCCCACTAGTATATATTCATGGATGAAATTCTATTAGGTACTTCTTAAGGTTAAATCATTGAAGCTTTCTACCTTTGTGGAATCTAAGTGGGCAAGTAATTTAACATATGTGGTCCTCAGCTTCCCTATCTATAAAAGGGAGTTGCTTAGATTTCATTTAAGGTTCCTTTCTTCTATAAAGCTTTGAGGTTGTTATAAGAAAACAGTAGGGCTGGAGCTATAGGAAATTATACAGTACAATCACCTCATTTTACAAATGAAGAAACTAAGATCTAAATAAATAGTTTATTTTATCTAAGATAACATAGCTAATAAATGGCAAAGCAGGGTTTTTTGGCTTCAAAAATTAACATTTTTCACTATGCCATTCCTATATAAATCCATAATAAGACTTTAACATCTTAGTATGGAATGTTTTTTGTTTTGTTTTATCTTAGCCAGTCAGTTAGTTCCACTTATGAATGCTGAAGTGATGACACACAGGGATAAGTAGAAGAACTATGACAAAACTATGTTCTGGAAGTTGGAGCCCCAAGTGGATAAGGTCAAGCTGGATGGGATACCATGTACAGGATCTCTGAACTTAAATGGTCACCTGGAAGGTTTCCAAATAAGCACAGAGGGCAGCAAAGTGTGTCTACTTAAAAAAAAATTCCCCAATAGCTGGCCCAGCTAAAACACATACATACATGCATATGTATATATATATATATATATATATATATATATATATATATATATAT
>NW_027187325.1:5244810-5319578 GCF_028583685.1 Petaurus breviceps papuanus | reverse complement strand
CTTTCAGATAAGACTCTGAAAATTGTTGGATGGGAAATCCAAAGAGCTTTATTAATCAGTATGTGTGCTTTGATTATACAGCATACATAGACAAATGAACTAGATCTAGAAACAGGAAAGGAGGAATAAAGTGTGGTCCTGCCAATGCAGGAATCATTTAATCAATTGAAGACCTCAACTTCTCTCTAAAACAAAAATTCATTGAAAAATTATTATTGTAGTGATTTTATAGGGATATTAACCATATAATATCACACATAGCATTGGAATAAAAGATAGAATGCCATTTCAAATAATCTGTCAAAGTAAATTTGAGTATCTATCACCCAAAAAGATAATGAAGACTTAGGTATGGGTATGAGAAGTTGATTATGCATCGTATTATCAACAACGATTTATTCAGGAAAGGTAGCATAAAAGATGTCATCAGAGAAATATATGACTGGAAAAAGAATTGCTTTGGGCATGTAGTAAGGAAATTGAAGAACATCATGTTTGCTGCATTGGTATTCATGTAACATCTTAATTAAAAATATATATATATATATATTTTTTTTTTGAGTTCCAAATTCTTGCCTTTTACCTCCCCTATTGAGAAGAAATATGATACCCACTATATATATGAAGATATGCAAGTTATATATATATATATATATTTTTTTTTTTTAAGCAATTGGGGTTAAGTAACTTGCTCAAGGTTACATGGCCAGGTGTTTCTGGGTGGGTGCTAAGTTTCTGAGCCCGGGATTCGATCTCCAGGTCTTCTCAACACTGGAGCCAGTGCTCTTACTTGCTGTGCTACCTGGCCACCCCTGCAAGTTATTTTTTCAAAATATCAAGGCACCAAGAAATCCCCTAGTATTTTGAGAGGACTGTGAAGTATATATGGAAGGACATGGACAAAGTTACACCAGAAAAGGAGGCATGGATGGATTGTGTTCTGTATTATTGGAGAAAGTACCTACTTTGATAAAAAAAAAATCACAAATCCATTGAAGCTTCAAACTATGTACATGCTGCTAGCCAAGGCATTGGAGGGGGGAAGAGATACAAAGGATTGAAAATATAGCTCCTAAACATGAATTTACAATCTACTCATACAAGATATTTGCATTCCAAATCCTACCAAATCTGTGCTGGCAGTCAGCATATTGAAGAGAAATTAACTTCTTAATTTCAAATGGTAGAATTAGTAGCGATGAATGGAAAGTGTAGAGGAGGCAAATTTAGGCATAACTGAAGGAGGAATCTTCTAGTATCGAAAAGTATTCCAAAGTAGAATGGACCAAGACACGTAGGAAATAATTTCTCTTTACTTAGAAAGACAAGGTAAGTTCTCCAGTGAGTTGCCAGATAATAAGTATCCGAGGCAAGATTTTATTTCCTTCCTCTCTCCAAGTCTAACATTCTATCTACTTACCTAGTCCCTTAGCTGCTCGATTAAAAATATTATACTTATCATTATTTTGACATTTTAAGCATTTGTTTTTCTCCCTTTCACCTTCTCCCCACTGCCAGGTTAGGGGGGAAAAAAAGAAAAGAAAAGAAACAAATATGCATTGCAACAAATACGCATAGCCAACTAAAACAAATTTCCATTTGTCTATGTTCAAAAATGCATTTCTTATATGTACAGTTTAATAACTTTAGAATATTTCTGACTTGCTCTCTGAATAGAGATATGGATAGAACCAATCCATATCTCCCCAGAGATGGCATGTGTACCTGTCTTCTCACAGCCCCTTAAGCATTTGTCATTTTCCTTTTTTGTTAATTTTGCTAATCTGATGGATGTTAGAACCTCATGGTTTCTTTAATGTGCATTTCTCTAATTATTAGTGAATTAGGACATTTTATTTTTTTAATATGGCTGTAGATTCAGCACAACTTAAATGATTCCAAATTTCCTGGGGAAAGGTCTACCTTTTTAATGGGAGCATTCTGGAGTGATATTTATTGTATGTTTTTCAGTATTAGAACATTGCAGTCTCTGAAGACTGAGGATCACCCAAAAGGCAATGGAAAAGCACAAGAGAGTCAGTACAAGTTGAAATTTCAACATTACAAACAAGAAATTGCACTGGAGAGATTTTGTTTTAGAAATCATCAAGGAAATTCACAACTGGGGGAAAAAAATGAAATGGTCATGTAGTGAATAAGGAACAACTGATATATGCTTTAATGGTATCTTTGCAAGTTCAGGAGAATGTTAGGAAGGCCTCTAAGATGTAAGGTGAATCCCCTGTGGCAAACACAAACTTTATAGGTAGACATGCATGAGAGTCCTATAGGATATGTAGGAATAGATGGATTATGATCTGTGTTAGTAGAAGTAATAATTATATTGATGAGACCACAGATCCATTAGAATGTTAGAATAATAGTGACTTCATAAAAGTAATTTAACAACAAAAATAAGAGTTAACATTTATATAGCACTTTGAGATTTGCAAAGCAGTTTATAAACATTATCTCATTTGATCCCACAACTTTGGAAGGTAAGTGCTATTATTATTTCTATTTTACATATGAGGTAATTATAGTAGATAGAAGTTAAGTTACTTACATAGGGTCACACAGCTATTGTATAATTGTTAATGACTCACCTGTAATATTGGTGACTTGTACTTGATTGACTCTCCCTCTTAATTAGAAAACTGCTAGTTTGATGAAGGGAATAAGTTGTAAATTGGTGAGGTGTTCCAAAGCATAGAAGGGCTCTCAGATGGAGACTCTTCCTTGAATACAGCACCCACACACAGACACACCCACACACACCCACACCCCCCCACACACACATACACACACCCCTTTGATTGACCTTTAGGGGAAAAAAAGAGTTCCAGAGCTAGTTAAATGTCTGAGACTGGAATTGAGCTCACATCCTTCTTATTATAGGTCTAGTAGTCTACCAACTGTACCACTTATCTGACAACTATTCAGTAAAATAATTTTAATTAATTAAATTTTGATTTAATAAAGTTAATTTATTAAATTAAAAATAATTTCACCTCTCTGAGGTAGACAGGCTCAAGGGCATATAAAATGTGTCTCCCTAGAAAGGAGGTACACAGGGAATTTCTAAGTGTTTGGCCATGGAGAGAGCAACATGAAAGGAATGGAAATATGGAGGTGGGCTGGATGACAGATTATGATTACAAAATTTTTGAGGGCTCCTTAAAAGAAGATAATGAGACATGAAAAATAAAGTTTATTTATGACTTTGTCAAGCATTGTATTTTGCACAACAATTAAGCAATTGAAGTGGGGCCCAGATAATAGGTTTTTTTTTGTTTGTTTTGTTTTGTTTGGGGGTAGTATATTCTATATATAGGGTGTCTGCGAAAGAGTTTGTGGGGAAAATATCACTTGATGATAGGTAAAATAGTTGGCTTTAAAATAAACAACAGTGTATATGATATTAAGTTGTTCTTATTCTATAAAATGGGTTTTCTTATCATTCCTCACATATCTTATCCACAGATTCACCATTCTGCAAAATGAAATCAACTGGGGACCAATCTCTCATCAGTACCTCTGGCCCAGGGACCCTTCCCTTTCTCTGGTTGGAGAGGGGAGTGAACATCTGGGATCTCCTTTCTTATCCTAGGAAAACATGCATGGAATTCTCTTCATAATTTCCTACCAGACTGCTTTCTTGAACTTCATCATCTCCAGAAACTCAACAGTTCTATGAAAAATCAATTCCGAAATTCTAACTTCCTTGTATTATTTCTCAAGCATCCAACCAGGCTATAGGATTTCATGAAGCCCTCAGATTGGGAAACCTCCACCTTACTTTTCACTTTATTTGTATAGGATCTCTGCCCCATTAGTTTGTCAGTGCCTTGAAGGCAGAGACTGTCTTAAAACTTTGTCTCTCCAAAGCTACCTACTACTTAATAATACTGTCTGTGGGTTCAAATTCCAGCTCTATGATCTATGTAACTTTGTGTAACTTAATTTTCCCAGGCCTCAGTTTCCTCAACTGTGAAATGAGGGGTTTGGGCCAGACAGTTTCTGAAGTCCCTTTGGGCAGTAAATCTAGCATTCAATGTGCCTACAATTTGTATAATGGTTAATGACTTACCTGTAATATTAATGACTTGTACTTGATTGACTCTCCCTCTTAAATAGAAAACTGCTGTTCTGATGAAGGGAATAAGATGTAAATTGGTGAGGTGTTCCAAGCATAGAAGGGCTCTCAGATGGAGGCTCTTTCCTCCTTGATTACAGCACCCATCCCCACTCCTATTCCCCCCCACCCCGCCCACACACACCCCACCCTTGATTGACCTTTAGGGGGGAAAAAGTGCTTCAGAGGGAAAAAGACACAAAAGATAGAGAACAGGAAATGTACCTAACACAGAAAGTTCGCAGGCCCTTAGAGGTGTGGGGAGGGGAATTCCAGGATTTACTTCAAGGAATATAGGTCTTTTTTACCCGTGGCCTAAAATTTACAAATATTGACTGAGAAAAAGATCTATGGAGCCAACATTGTTCATTAAAGAACTATTTCCTTTAAAGGTAACCTTTCCTGTAACCTTAACCTATCAGTATTTAACCGACCAATTTTCTTTAGCTTCAGTCCTCTGCTCTTACCTGGATTACTACTGTAATCCATTTGAATGGATCAAGAAGATTCTCAGTTGCTAAATTTCTTCTTCAGACAGAGCAAAACAACTAAGATAGGGAAGGAGGGGAATTCTTATACAGAAAGGTATAGTTCTTCCTTTAATTATTTGTTTTTTCATAAGCAGAAACACTGCATTTAATTATGTACACATTTGACATATGTTGTAATCTATCTTGTGATGTTAGCTAACTTTTATGTTATCTTAAATTTTTATAAATGTATTGTCTGTTTCCCCAACTAGATATCAATTCCCCATGGTTATGTTTTACTATATCCTCCACAATCCCTTCCACAGTGATTTAAGCCTTCAATATATATCAAAAGAGCACATCCTTATTTCCCCAAAATCTAGTTCTCCTAAATACCCTATATTCTAGTAGTAATTGAATTTTTTAAAAAATCAGTGTTTCTCCCGTACCCTTTATCTCTCAAGGCTAATTATTATTATTATTATTTAATCTAATAAAGTTTAATTTCCTTAGCCTTGCATATGACCTATGTGGCCACAATCTGTCTTTCTTACTTTACCTTATAATATTTCCCTCCTCAATACTTTTAAGCTGCCAAAGCATGTTTATTATTATTCTCACAATGTGCCTAAATATTCATACCTATATGCTTTTACTCTTACTGCTACTCTACTAGATACTTTTACTACTAGCTATATACTTTTATTCATGTTACTGCCTCCGTTTTGAATCTTTTCTTACTTTCTGTCTATATAAAAGCTTTATTTTATGTTTATTTTCACAACAATCCTATGGGATGATAGAACATAGGTGTCAAAAACTCCTTTCTGAACCATATTAAAATGTAATTGAGAAATATTGATTAAAACAAATAAAAATACAAGATAGATAATGTTAATTTGTGATTTTCTAAGTAAATAAACAGCCAATATGGATCTATTTTTGTTTGAACTAGATAATAACTATAAGAGGGGGAAAAAAATGCTTGACTTTTAATGTCCAATGATTACCAAGGTGCTTGGAACATAGTAGGCACTCAATACTTCTGTAGTTATTAATTGATTAAGTAAAATAACCATTTGATCACACAGTGGAGAAACAAGAACTTAAATACAAACCCAAGTCTCCTGACTACTAGTTCAATACTTTTTGTCTATGACTTCATTCGCCCTTGAGTTTAGTCACTGAGAATATATTAGAATTCAGCCATCCTGGTAGAAGCACGACCCTCCCGTGGCTCCGGCTTTCACCCTCCCCAATCCATGTAAAAAGGGGACTCTAAACAAACTTTGGAGCTGCAGAACCCACAAAATGACACAGAGAAGCTAACCTCCCTCTGAGAACAGCCCGGCAGGCTGGCAGGAATCGGGCAGTGCAAAGCTCTGGGAGCCAAGCCCAGCACCACGCCGAGGCTTTAGCCCCAGGGCAGGCCTGACCAGCTGCCAGCCAGAGGGACTCCAGATCAGCAGTACCTGTGGCTGTTTCCAGTTTTATCAATACATAGATGCGAAGGACAAGGTGAGAGGCCAGTGCATTCTGGACTTTGGGACCCAGTAGGTGGGAGTGCGTGGCTTTTACCCCCGGGGTGAGAAACCACTGAGACACCAGCACAGCCTGCCAGCGCCATGTGGCAGCTTCAGCTCCTGACTGTAAGGGAACCAAGCACCAGTCTGAGGGGTAATCGCTCTTGCTTTAACCTGCTTGGATCTGGATTTCAGTCTAGGGTGGAGGTCCTGGGGTGTGTGTCTAGCTTGCCAGAGTGTGTGGAGACCTCAGAGAGGGCACCCATCTAATACCTCCGGCAGCTGAGAAAACCCCAGCGTTTGGGACGAAAACTCCCCTGTCTGGTGGCAGAGTCCTACTGTGGCAAAAAGCCCAAAAGTCAAATCATTGAGTGGCAAAATAAGCAGGCAAAGGAAACAAAGCAGACAGAAGATTCCAACATTACACTCCTATTTTGGGGATAAGAAGGAGCAAGGCATGGAACAGGAGGAAATCAGTGAAGTCAGAACTCCTGCACCAAAAGCTTCAAAGGAAAATACAAGCTGGTTACAGGCCATAGAGGACCTTAAGAAGCAGATAAGAGAAGTGGAAGAAAAATTGGGAAGAGAAATGAGAACAATGCAAGAAAATTATGAAATGAGAGTCAACAGCCTGACTGAAGAAAATAATACCTTAAAAAACAGACTGACTCAAATGGCAAAGGAGGCTCAAAAAAGGCAATGAGGAGAAGAATGCCTTAAAAAGTTGAATTTGCCAGATGGAAAAAGAATCTCAAAAACTCACTGAGGAGAATCATTGCTTCAGAATTAGATTGGAGCAAATGGAAGCTAATGACTTTATGAGAAATCAAGATGCTGTTAAACAGATCCAAACAAATGAAAGAATAGAAGGCAATGTGAAATATCTCATGGGAAAAACCACTGACCTGGAAAATAGATCCAGGAGAGATAATTTAAAAATTATTGGACTGCCTGAGAGCCATGACCAAAGTAAGAGCCTGGAAAGCATCCTCCAGGAAGTTCTCAAAGAAAACTGCCCTGATGTTTTAGAATGAGAGGGCAAAATAGAGGTTGAAAGAATCCACCGATCACCTCCTGAAAAAGATCCCAAGAAGAAAACTCCTAGGAATATTATAGCCAGGTTCCAGAATTCCCAGATTAAGGAGAGAATATTACAAGCAGCCAGGAAGAAACAATTTGAATATTGTGGAAACATAATCAGGATAACCCAGGATCTGGCAGCTTCTACACTGAGGGATCGAAGGGCCTGGAATGTTATATTCCAGAGGTCAAGGGAGCTGGGATTAAAACCAAGAGTCACCTACCCAGCAAAACTGAGTATCATGTTTCAGGGGAAAATATGGTCATTCAGTGGAATAGAGGACTTTCAAGCTTTCTTGCTGAAAAAACCAGAGTTGAATAGAAAATTTGACATTCAGATACAAGAAGCAAGAGAAGCATGAGAAGGTAAACAGAGAAAAGAAATCATAAGGAACTTATCAAAGTTGAACTATTTTTTTTTAAGCAATCGGGGTTGAGTGGCTTGCTCAGGGTTGTATAGCCAGTTGTTGTTTGTTTCTGGGTGTGGTGCTGAGTGTCTGGGCCCAGATTTGATCTGGGTCGTCCCGGCACTGGGGCCGGTGCTCTTGCTTGCTGAGCCACCTGGCCAAAGTTGAACTATTAACATTCCTACATGGAAAAGCAATAATTGTAACTTATGAAACTTTTCTCAGTAGTTGAAGGGATTAGAAATATATATATATATATATAAATATATATATATATGTCTTTATATGAGGGTATGCGGGCATATGAATACATATATGAATGTGTGTATATATGTTTACAGATATACATAGATAGAGGGCACGGGACCAATTTAACAGGAAGGGATGATACTTAAAAGGTGAAATTAAGAGGTGAGAGGAATATAATGAGAGGAGATGGGGAGAGACAGAGTAGGGCAACTATCTCATACAGAAGAGGCAAGGGAAAATGGTTACAATGGAAGGGAAGAATAGGAAGGCAAAAGGGAATGGGTCAACCTTATTCCTATTGAATCTGGCTTGAGGAGGGAGGGAAATACACACTAAATAGGGGATCTCACCCTTCAGGAGAATGGGGGGGGAAGGGGATGTGAGGCGGGATGATGGAAGGGAGGGCAGCCTGCGGGGGAGGGAAGTTGGAAGCACCCACTTTTGAAAAGGGACAGGATCAAAGTAGAGAATAGAACAAGTGGGAGGTGGGATAGGAGGGAGGGAAATATAGTCAGTCTTTTACAATACATCTACTATGTTATTGTTTTGCATTAGCCACACATGTACAACCTATACTGAACTGCTTATCTCCCCAGTGGGAGTGGGTGGCAGGGGGGGAAGGGAATGAATCTGGAATTGAAAGTTTTAAAATCAAATATTCAAATATATGTATATATGTATATATATATATATATATATATATATATACTATTATTAATACCATCTTACATGTAATTAAGAAAAAAAAGATATACAGGCACTGAGGCATAGAGATCCACTGGAAAAGTTGAAACGGGTATGGGAGAAAATATGGGAGAGAGCAGATCGGAGGTGGGGATATCCTGTGGAACTGCTGTTTTGGGGGGATGGGTGGGGGAAAAACGGGGAGAAAATTTGTAACTCAAAATCTGGCAGAAACGAACGATGTAAATCAGAAGTTAATAAAGCATTAAAAAAAAAAAAAGAATTCAGCCATCCCTTCCTCTACCCCACCTCCCTCCCAGTCAATGGAAAAGGACTTTCTCTGATAGCCAGGAAACCTGGTTTTGAATTCTCCCTCTTATGCTACCTGTATGACCTTATGCAAGTCTCTGGGCCTGAGAATATTCATCTATAAAATAAAGAGGTCAAATTTGATGATTTCTAAAATCCACTCCAGCTCTAAATCCATGATCCTAAATTTTATTATTCCCACTTTATACACTGGGGGTGGGACAGCATACTACTCAGAGTGGTTAAAGGACTTAATTCTCTTCTCAGGAATCCACCCTCCACGATCCATTAAAATCTCTGACTCCTGGAATTTCCCTTCCCCACATCTTCCAAGGACCTAAGAAACTTCTGAGTGAGCAGAAGTTTCTCTGTCCTTTGTGTTTCTTCCCACCATCACTTTTTACCCCCTCCCTTAAAGGTCAATTAAAAGAGGGGTGTGTGGGGGTGTGTGGGTGTGTGTGTCCATCGGTGGCAACAAATCTTTCTCAATATTTTGTCAGTTGACCAAATACAAAGTGAGGCCACACCTTAGTGAAGTGTTTTTAATCAGTGCCAGAACAAAGGGTTTATCATTATTAGCCCCATTGACTTGAACTTAATCTTGCCAAGAAATTAACCATTTTTAGGGAACATCACAGAAAATTATTAATGCCCTTTACAATTACATTTTTCATTTCATACTTACAACCTACCTTTTATTATTAATGGTCCTTTTTCCCCATATATGGACTTTTTATTTTTTTTAAATTACCTATCTTGATTAGGTTAGAATGAAAATAACCACTGATGGTCAAATCTTCTGATTATTGGATCTAGAAGCTTCCATCTTCTCTATTTCTCAACTGGGCCTATTTAACCTTCTTTGACAGCCTGGTGCTTGATCCACTCTTGTGGTTCACCATATTAGTGCCAGACTTATTGTCTACACTTATGTGTATCAGAATTGGCCCTATTGTAGCTTAAAACTACAACTCAATTTGGTCTACCAGCTTTAGACTCCTACAGCAGCAAGTATTACATTTATGTACCACCCCATACGCAGGGCTGCCATTAGATTTCTAGCTCCATGAACATTGAGACTACTTTTGTCCTTTATCCAATACCCCCCTCCCCACAAAAATGAAGCATGATAGCTTGCAAAAACAGGATAATCTATACACTCATATATAGGTATTTTTTCTCTCCACAAAGATTATTTGTCTAGGGGAGGGGTTGGTGGGTGGTAGTGGTGGTGGAAACAAACATCCTAGGGTCAATTCTTGTAAGTTGAAAATAGAATTACCATTCATTTCAAAGGAAATATTAAATACCCATTTGATACCCTCTTATGCTCAATGTACATATACCTGAAGCTTTAATTAAAAAAGAACACAAAAAATGAATTGTTGAAAATAATGTAAATCATATTACCCTCACCAAACAAGTTGTCATGTAAAAAAGTGAGATGAGAGGTGAAAGAAAATAAGAATTTAATATTTTCTGGATTGAATCAGCTATACAACTATGAAAATGAAGCCATGGAGACGCTCCTTCCTGATTTTTGGCTGCTTTGGATACTTACAAAATCCAAATCCATATTCGTGAATGTGAGGAAACAACAAAAACAACATTTACATAGTGTTTACTATGTGTCTGGCACTGTTTTTGTTGTTTGTTGTTTGCTTTTTGGAGGGGGGAAGGCAGGGCAATTGGGGTTAAGTTATTTGCCCAAGGTCACACTGCTAGTAAGCATTAAATGTCTGAGGCTGGATTTGAACTCGGGGCCTCCTGACTCCAGGGCCAGTACTCTGTTCCCTGCACCACCTAGTCTTCCCTATTTGTTTTAAAAAATTATATCACAAGTTAACATTGGGACATAATTTATAATCTTCATAAAGTAGAATTCTCATAATTTAAGATGTATATTTTGAGGTTTGACTATACACACATATATGTCTATCTATATTCAGTTATACATACATAGGTATAAATATATCTACATTAAATGTCTATCACTAAATAATCAATATGTGCAGGTATAGCTATGTATGGAGATACAGAAAGGGGGAGCAGTGGGAATAGATGAAAGTTTATCTAATGCTTGCCAGCCATTAACCAGCAAAGATAGGGTCTGCAGACCCTATACAGAGTATTGCAAAAGTCTGACTGGAGTTTTAAATGAGCTTAAAACTCTTGTGTATGTGTGTGTGTAGGACCGTGCATTATGCACATGTTACACATGAAAAATTATGGCTTGTTTAATGATAGACATTAAATACAGAACAGATGGATAGTTACCTATATGAGAGAGTACAAGAATTCTACTTTTTTGCTACTATTTTTATTCAATATCCCTCCTTCAATTTAAGAGACATTTTCCCACATTTATGAAAATTGATGAAAGAGATCTTTATTGGAGAGGATCAATTAATCAAAAAAGTATGTGAGTACATATTTCCTCATATGCATATATGTATATATATTTTTGATTAATTTATGGTAAGCACTACATTTAATAAATATTTGTTAAATTGATGAATGTATCTGTATGGTACATTAATAATTTAAATTAGTTGAAAGATACTTAAATTCTCATTGCTCATTTCATGCATAAATTATGTTTTCATAAAGGTTTCTAGAGAAACACAGGTAATAAGGTATGTTTTACTGGCCAGCAAAGTTCTGAGTCATAACTGACCAGGGATATTTCATTTCTTCAGAGTCCTTATAACCTCTGACTATAACTGGATGGAACATAAAATGTTAGGGAACAATACCTAAAGAAAGCATTACTAGAAACTTAATTGTGACCTGTTATTTCACTGGTGTTACATTGGCAATTGTTCGGCAATTATGTCTTGGTATTTAGAACAGAGACTACTTAATTTCCTTCTTTGGTTTTCTATAGCACACTGGTTCATGCATAGTAGGAGCTTAACAAATTCAT
Organism: Petaurus breviceps papuanus; assembly: GCF_028583685.1. Taxonomy (NCBI): domain Eukaryota; kingdom Metazoa; phylum Chordata; class Mammalia; order Diprotodontia; family Petauridae; genus Petaurus; species Petaurus breviceps. The sequence goes on along the minus strand of NW_027187325.1, from coordinate 5,307,795 downwards.
GCCAACTTATTGACTGATTAAAATGTTACCATGAGGTCAAGTGTCTTGCCCTGCTTCATAGAGCCAGTATGTGTATGAGGTGAGACTTAATTTCACATCTTCCTGACTCTAAATCTGAATCTCTATCCACTGAGTCATGTTGCCTTTAACTAGTGACTTTTGGGAGTGTAAAGACACAGAAGAGACTCCAAAGATCAGAAGGGCAAAGAAAATGTCCTGAATTTCCATATTTTACCCTATGCATAATGAATTACACATTTCCAAATTATTCTTTGAATACCTAGATAGCAGGTGCATATCTCTCAATAGACTATGAGAGAGCAATCCTTTCCCATTGATCAGTGGGGAGATAGAGGAAGGGATGCCTGAATTCTAATACATTTTCTAGTGACCAAACTCAAGATAAGAAGTTCATAAACAAAAACTATGGAAATAGTTATCAAGAGCCTTGGCTTTGAATTTAATTTCTTGTTTCTCCACTGTGTGATTAGTTATTTTATTTAATCATGTTTTTCTTTTTTGAAATTAATTTTGTCCTCCTTAATAGTATTTTACTTTTTTTCCAATTACATAACATAATTTTCAATTCATTTTTGGAAAATTTTGAATTCCAAATTTGTTCTCCCCTCTTCCCCCTCCCCAGGACAGCAAGCAATCTGATATACATAATACATGTACAATCATGTTAAACATGTTTCCACATTAGTCATGTTGCAAAAGAAGAAATAGAACAAAAGGGGAAAAAAAACACAAGAAAGAAAAAAAAAACAAAAAAAAGGTGAAAATAGTATGCTTCTATCTGCTTTCAGATACCATAGATCTTTACATAGATGTGGTTAGCCTTTATCATCATGAATATTTTGTAATTATCTTGGATCATTGCATTGTTGAGAAAAACTAAGTCTATCATAGTTAATCATTGCACAATGGTGCTTTTGCGGTCTACAATGTTCTCCTGGTTCTGCTCACTTTACTCAGTTTTAGTTCATATAAGTCTTAGCAGGTTTTTCTGAAATCTGTCTGTTCATCATTTCTTTCCTTTTCTTTTATCTTCTTTTGTTAATGAATATATTTATGAGAATGTAAGTATTTCAGTCTTTAAAAACAAACATTTCATCCTGGGGGGAAAAAAAGATAATTGTATTATAAATCTCTTTTGGAATTTCTGGTAACAGATTAAAATATGTAAAACATTTTTTTTTGCTTTGGCTTTATAAATGCATATATTGAACTTCTTTAAAATATGTTTTCAGGCATCAGGTGCCATTTAGTTGGGGAACAAGTTCTTTTTTTTAATTTTTCAATTTATTTATTTAATATTTTATTTTCCCCCAGTTAAATGTAAAAAACAAACAATTTTTAACATTCATTTTAAAAATATCGAGTTCCAAATTCTCTCCCTTCTTCCCTCTTCTTTCTCCCATTGAGAAGGTAAGCAATTAAAAATGGGTTATACATGTATAATCATGCAAACCATTTCCATAATAGTTATGTTGTGAAACAAAATAGACAAAGAGAAAAAAACCTCAAGAAACATAATGAAAGCAAAAATAAAAAGTATACTTCAATCTGTTGTTCTTTGTTCAATTTGTTGTTTCTTCTATCTGAAACCATTAGTTCTTTCTTAGGGAATACATGGCATTTTACATCTTAGGTTTTTCAGAGTTGTCTTGAATCCTTGTATTGCTGAGAATAGCTAAGTCATTCATAGTTAATCACCATACAATATTACTGTTACTTTGTATACATTTCACTTTATATCAGCTCATGTAAGAGTTTTCAGGTTTTTTCTGAAAGCATCATGCTCATCATTTCTTATATCGCAATATTATTCCATCACAATCACATGCAACAATTTGTTCAGCCATTCCCCAATGAATGAGCATCCCCCTGATTTCAAACAGTTCTTTTCTGGGATACAGACCTAGGAATGGTATTGCCAGGTCAAAGGGTATGTGTGGTTTTATAGCCCTTTAGGCATAGTCCCAAATTGTTCTACAGAATTGTTGAATCAGTTCATACCTCCATCAACAATGCATTAAAGTTTCGTTTTTCTCACATCCCCTCCAATATTTGTCATTTAACTATTCTGTCCTATTAGCCAATCTAAAAGGTATTGTTTTGCTTTGCATTTCTCCAATCAATAGTGATTTAGAGCGTTTATTTTTCCTTTTTTTTTTTTGGAGGACAATTGCCCAAGGTCACACAGCTAGTGTTTGTGTTAAATGTCTGAGGCCGGATCTGAACCAGGTCCTCCTGACTCCGGGGCTGGTGCTCTATTCACTGTGCCACCTGGCTGCCCCAATTTAGAGCATTTTTTTTAAAGTATGGCTATAGAAAGTTTTTATTACTTCATCTGAAAACTTTTGATCGTTTATCAATTGTGTAAATGACTCTTATTTTTATAAATTTGTTTCAGTTCTCTATGCGTTTGAGAAATGAAGTCTTTATCAGGGAAACTTGCTTCTAAATTTTTTTCACAGTTACTATTTTTTTTCTCCTACATTTTAATATAGGTGTAACAATGAGTGATTCCTTCACTTCAGCTCCTTCACAGCCAAACCAGGAGGCAGGGACTGTTTAAGTTTCTCTGCTTTCTCTTTGCATGTGATAACCAACGTGTACAGGTACCTGCTGGGGAGAACCTTAAACTTCACATGGTCCCTGTTTTTCTTGATCTTGACAGATTTGGCATCTTTTCTCCTGGCTGTGAGCAAGAAGTCTTTTATCTCCTCGATTTTGTCACTTTGTGGTTATATGGCTCTAAAATTTGTTTAAAGTAATTTTTTACAGGGATTTGGAGGTGATTGGGGGGAGAGATGAATCAAGATCCTCTTTTACTCTGCCATCGACTCTGCTGACCACCGCACCCCCCCCCCAATTCTCTTATTCATTTTTCAATCTATTTAGGGACTTTTATTTTTTTTTTTTTTTTTTTTTTTTTTTTTAAGCAATCGGGGTTAAGTAACTTGCTCAAGGTTACACGGCCAGGTGTTTCTGGGTGGGTGCTAAGTGTCTGAGCCCGGGATTCGATCTCCAGGTATTCTCAACACTGGAGCCGGTGCTCTTACTCGCTGTGCTACCTGGCCGCCCCCATTTAGTGACTTTTAAAGTTGAGTTCTGCTTCTAGAGCACAGAGGGCAGTATCCCACACTTCCTTTTCTTGGGACCAGGGGCCTGGTCACTGACTTACCATGCTAGGGACTCAAGTGCTTGTGGCTTGTCCGCTGTGTTGGGGGGTGGCCTGGCCCAGTCATGCTTTTTGTGCTTGGGTTCCAGGGCACCAATTTGCCTTCTTCAGTGGGGCTGGGCACCTCAGAGCTGGCCTGCTGAGCCAGGACTGAGGGACAGTGATTGCTGATCTATGCTGGGACCAAGAGTTTCCTGCTGGCTTACCTGAACACCATCTGCATTGGGCTGTGCCCCCCTTTTATTCAAGTAAGATGGACCATTGCTGAAGTACTTCTAAGTTATCTTAACCTGGGAAATTGTTTCATTCCATCTTTCTGTGGGTTCTGTCACTCAAGAATCTATTTAGATGCTTGATTTAAGGTTGTTTCTGAGGAAAACTGGGTAGAGCTCAGGCAACTACTTGTCCTCTCTGGCATCTTGCCTCTGTCCCTCCTACTTAATCAATTAATACAGACTTATAGAGTGAAAGTATTGTAGTAATCACTGGGGATACAAAAACAAAAATGAGACTATCCCAATCTCAAGTACAGTTTAGCACTATACACATAAATAAGGATATACAAAATTTTGGGCCAGAACTCTCATATGATCAGTATAAGGACATGGAATGAAGAACTTCTGCTACTAAAACATATTGTCACTTTCTGTGTATTAACAGTCTTAGAGAGTTAACTTGGATTAATTTAGAGAGTTAAATTAGGGGTTAAGTGACTTACCCAATGTCACATGGCCAATAAATTCAGAGGATATATAAAACAAATACAGAAGAAATTTGAATTGGGGAGGACAGAAAAGAAGGGACCTACTAATATGAAAAAATAAAAGATTTGGACTGGATTATTTCTATTACTAATTTTTTTCTTTCTATTTGACTTTCATAGTCTAGTTATAATAAGTATTCATTAAATATTAAATTAGCATTAACTTTATCAATTTTGTAGAATTTATAATCAGCCTGCTTGCTTTGTATGTCTGAATTCTATAATTATTCACAGCTTTGTCTTCTATATAGTATAATGAATAGCTACTTACAAAAAGTAAATGTAAGTCTTCAAAAAATCATACCATTATTTCTCAAGTGAACATGATGTACATGGTTTAATATATGTTTGTATTCTTACGAATATAAGATTTTAGTAAATGCATACTAATTTCTATTTTAAGCTACCCAGAGAAGTTTAATTACTGCATTCTTGTTAGACCATTCAAAATAATTTCTTTTTAAATATCTACCTGAATATTTAACTATTTGAAACATTATCAAGTACTTTTACTTCAGTTGTTAAGAGTTTGGAGATTAGGAATTCTTTGATTCTGATATTTTCCTTATTTTATTATCCCCCTCATGTCCCTTCAATATCAATTCCAAATGAGAAGGAAGAGAGAGGGAATCACAAAAGGGATAACTAAGGGGTATTTAACCTATTGTATATGTCAGTTTCAAGCTTTTTTTTTTTAAGCAATTGGAGTTAAGTAACTTGCTCAAGGTTACACAGCCATGTGTTTCTGGGTGGATGCTAAGTGTCTGAGCCCAGATTCCATCCCCCAGGTCATCCTGACACTGGGGCCGGTGTTCTTATTTACTGTGCTACCTGGCTGCCCCTGTTTCAAGCTTTTTAAATGAATTGGTGGCATCTTCTCCTACTGGGCATTATCAGGGATTGGATCAGGGAAATGAGGGCAGGAGTTTGGGGGACACAAAGAAAAAACAATGCTAGAGAAACTACCAATGAGGATATGTAAAGATTGGGAACTTAAGGTGCAGTCTTAGATAGTATTAAAATAGTGTAATGTGAGTAATAGTGCTGTCTGTGGAGTCAAGAAAACTTGGATGGAAATCCTTCCTCTCATACTTTCTAGCTGTGTCTTTCTGGAAGACTAACTTCAATTTTATGTGCCCCAAGAAACTCTATAGAATTCAAGTGTGCCTAAGATCTGTATTGATGGAAAATTCTGAAATGTATATAGGTAGAGACCTACTTTGCTAGCACTACTGGCACAATCTGGTTGTTGTATTTCATGTTTTCATTTTCTTTTTTTTTCCAAATGCTTTATTAACTTTGGGTTTACTTCATTCATTTCCACTAGATTTGGGGTTACAAATTTTCTCCCCGTTTTTCCCCTACCCACCTCCCCAAAATAGCAATCCCCCAGGATATCCCCTCCTTTTATTTATGAATTACATGTAAAATAGTATTAATAATAGTATATAAATATATATTTTTAAACATTTGGTTTTAAAACTTTGAATTTCAGATTCATTCCCTTCCTGCCTTGTCACCCACCCTTACTGGGAAGACATGCAATTCAATATAGGTTGTACATGTGTAGCTAATGCAAAACATTACCATAGTAGATATATTGTAGAAGACTGATTATATATCCCTCCCTCCTATCCCATCTCCCACTTGATCTATTGTCTACTTTGGTCCTGTCCCTTTTCAAAAGTGTGTGCTTCCAACCTCCCTCCCCCCCAGCCTGCCCTCCCTTCCATCATCCCCCCTCTCACCCCTTTCCCCCTACTCTCCTGTAGGGTGAGATACCAAATTTAGTGTGTATGTCTTTCCCTCCCTGAGCCAAATTCAATGAGTATAAGGTTGACCCATTCCCTTATGCCTTCCTGTTCTTCCACTCCATTGGACCCATTTTCCATTGCCTCTTATATATGATAGTTTGCCCCATTCTGTCTTTCCCCATCTCCTCTCATTACATTCTTCTCTCACCTCTTAATTTCACCTTTTAAGTATCATCCCTTCCTATTAAATTGGTCCTGTGCCCTCTATCTATGTATACCTGTAAACATATATATATATATATATATACACATTCACATATGTAATCATATACCTATAGACCCTGTGATAAAGAGAATATATATACATACATACATATATATATGTTAATATTCCCTTCAACTATTTTCATACTGATAAAAGTCTCATAAGTTGCAATTATTGTTTTTCCATGTGGGAATGTAAATAGTTCAACTTTGATTAAGTTCCTTATGATTTCTTTTCCCTGTTTACCTTTTCATGCTTCTTGTATCTGAATGTCAAATTTTCTATTCAACTCTGGTTTTTTATTCAAGAATGCTTGAAAGTCCTCTATTCTATTGAATTACTGTATTTTCCCCTGAAACAGGATACTCAGTTTTGCTGGGTAGGTGATTCCTGGTTTTTATCCCAACTCCTTTGACCTCCAGAATATCATATTCCAGGCCCTTCAATCCATCAGTGTAGAAGCTGACAGATCTTGTGTTATTGTGATTGTGTTTCCACAATATTCAAATTGTTTCTTCCTGGCTGCTTGTAATATTCTCTCCTTGATCTGGGAATTCTGGAACCTGGCTATAATGTTCCTAGGAGTTTTCTTTCTGGGATCTTTTTCAGGAGGTGATCGGTGGATTCTTTCAACCACTATTTTGCCTTCTGGTTCTAAAACATAAGGGCAGTTTTCCTTGAGAATTTCTTGGAGAATGATTTCTAGGTTCTTTCTTTCATCATGGCTTTCAGGTAGTCCAATAATTTTTAAATTATCTCTCCTGGATATATTTTCCAGGTCAGTGGTTTTTCCCATGAGATATTTCACACTGCCTTCTATTCTTTCATTTGTTTGGATCTGTTTAACAGCATCTTGATCTCTCCTCAAGTCACTAGCTTCCCTTTGCTCCATTCTAAATCTGAAGGAATGATTCTCTTAAGTGACCTTTTTAGATTCTTTTTTCATCTGGCAAATTAGGCTTTTTAAGGCATTCCTCTCCTCAATGCCTTTTTGAACCTCCTTTGTCATTTGAATTAGTCTGTTTTTTAAGGCATTAATTTCCTCAGTCAGGCTGTTGACTCTCATTTCATAATTTTCTTGCATTGTTCTCATTTCTCTTCCCAATTTTTTCTCCACTTCTCTTATCTGCTTCTTAAGGTCTTCTATGGCCTGCAACCAGCTCATATTTTTCTTTGAAGCTTTTGGTGCAAGAGTTCTGACTTCACTGTCTTCCTCCTGTTCCATGCTTTCCTCCTTTTTGTCCCCCAAATATTAGTCTAATGTTGGATTCTTCTGTTTGCTTTGTTTTCTTTGCCTGGTTATGTCACCCCTTAGTCACATGACCCCTGGGCTTTTTGCCACAGCAGGACTCTGCCACCAGTCAGGGGAGCTTTCGTCCCAAGCACTGGGGTTTTCTCAGCTGCCAGAGGTATTAGTTGGGTATCCTCTCTGAGGCCTCCACATGCTTTGGCAAGCTGATCACACAGCCCAGGACCTCCACCTTAGGCTGCAATCCAGATCCAAGCAGGTTAATGCAAGAGAGATTACCCCTCAGACTTGTAGCTGAGACCTTTCCTTTGGGAATTTCTGCTAAGAACTTCCAAGAACCAGGCTGAGGACCTACCATGAATGAGAGAGGAGGATGTGTGCTTGAGGGAGCCTGTTCTGTTGTGAAGGCTTGGAAATGTGGGTGTTATTAACTGTATCTATTAACTTCATGGCTACTGTAATGACTTTGGCTTTCTGGCTCTGGAACTCACCTTTGTGGTTGTGAGACTCGTTTTCTGGTATTTGAATTTGGTTCTGACCTCTATGTAGAGAGCCTGCTACATTTTGCGATTCACAACTATACCAGCATATTCATAACCACCATAGGCATTATGAATATTGCATTATTGTTACACCCTACCTCCATCCTCATCAAATATAAAATTTACATTAGTAATGAGCCTTTCATTCTTTTTACCAATAATATTTCCTCATAAAGTAAGAAGCCGATGAAATAGGATATGTTTGGTATCATTTTTCTTCAGGATGAAAGCAAGTATAGAGCTCTAATTCAGTCACTTCTTTAACCCTGAGGGCCATTAGTGTTGACATGGTGATTCTCTAGGAGTACATAAATACACTGAGTCCTAGAGGAGGGAGATAATATAAGGGAAAATGTAAAGCATGTGATAGAATTAGGAAAATATGAGGGAGGACCTAGAAAGGGGAAGGAAAAAAGCAAATAGAGGAGGGAAGAAGTCAGTTTTATATATAGTTATTTATATAGTTATATATGTATATGTGTGTGTGTGTTTGTTTATATACATAACACATATCATAATGTGTATATGTATATGTGTGTGTATATCTATCTATCTATCTCTATATATACATGTATTATAAAACAATAACAACAACAACCTTGCTTTCTACATCAAGTCAGCTGGGAGATTCAGTGGATAAAACACTGGGGTTTTAGTCAGGTAGACCAGAGTTATACCAGCCTTATAAACTTACCAGCTGTGTAAGTCTGGGTAAGTCACTTAACCTCTATCTGTTTCAGTTTCTTCAAGAGCAAAATGGGCATAATAATAATAAAACCTTCCTCACAGGGTTGTTGTGAGAAGTAACAATGATAATATTTGTACAGTAATTAGAACCTGGCACATAATAGGCAGTACTGAAATGCTTACTCTCTTTACTCCTGCACCTTTGTTCACAATCTTCTCTATGCCTGAATCCCTACTCCCATTTGAAATCTTTCCCTTTCCCTAAGATTCAATTTAGTTTCTCTCATCTCTATGAAGTTCCCTTTTCTTTTCCCTCAGGTGAAAGTGATTTCAGCTGAAAAAGACATACCAATATGTGTCCTAGAGAAAAAAAGTGGAGTCAGAAAGACCTGAGTTGAAATCCTGCCTCAGACACTTATAACTATGTGACTCTTGGCAGTCACATTTGCTATCTATATCCATGCCCATTTCTACCAAATTTGGAAAAAAAAACAAACCTTAATTTAACCCTTCCATCCCTGTTAGCTATCTTCCTGTATAAAAGGTCATGTACAATAGGTATCTCTACTTTCTCTCCTCTTACTCTTTTCTTAACCCCAGGCAATCTGGCTTCTAATCTTATCATTTCACCAAAACATCTCTCTCCAAAGTTACTAATGATGGCCAAAGCTGATGGCCTTTTCCCAGTCTTCATTCTGCTTGACTTCTCTATAGTCCTTGACTCTGTTATCACTATTCTTTGATACTCTCTTTCCTGGTTCTCCTTCAAGCTACCTGACCACTCCTTCTCTGTCTCTTTTGCACCATCCTCCTCCAGATCAAGCCTTCTAATTGTAGATTATCCTGAGGGTTCTGTACCAGGCCAGCTTCTCTTCACCCTCTATACTGCATCACGTGGTGATCTCATCAGCTGTCATAATTTGAATGCCCATATATCTATGCTGATGATTCACAAATCCATCTTTCCTTCCCTAATCTCTCTACTGACCTTGAGGGCTTATCTCCGGCTGCCTTTACATCCAAAACTCAACATATCTAAAACAGAACTCATTACCTTTCCTCTTAAATTCTGTTTCACTACTACATTCCTGTTTCTATAAAGGATAACACCCTCATTCCAGTCTCTTGGGATCACAACCTAGGAGTCATCCTTTATTCCTCATTCCTAATGCCTGTTAATTTTACCTTTGTCACATTTCTTGAATATACCCCCTTCTCTCCTCTGACACTACCACAACTGTAGTGCCAGCCCTCATCACTTTAAACCTGGATTATTGTAATAGTCTGCTGTGAGTATGCCTCTAGTCTCTCACCTTTCTAATCCTTCCTCAATTCAGCCACTAAAGTGATTTTCCTAAAACAAAAGTCTGATCAAATCTCTCTCTCTCTCTCTCTCTCTCTCTCTCTCTCTCTCTCTCTCTCTCTCTCTGTCTGTCACCACACACACACACACACACACACACACACACACACACACACACACACACACACCAGCTCAATAAAAGCCAGTGGCTTACTATCACCTCTAGAAGCAAATACAATATGTTCTGTTTGGCATTCAAAAGTCTTCATCACCTAGGACCCTCCTACTTTTAAAGTCTTCTTATACCTAAGAGTACTTTCCAGTGATACTGGACTCCTGGCTGTTCTATGAACAAGGCACTCAATCTCTTGGCTTTGAGCTTTCTCTCTAGCTATCCCTCCATGCTTGGAATGCTCTCCTTCCTCCATTCTTACTAAAGATTTCCCTGGCTTCCTTGAAGTCCCAACAAAAATCTCACCTTCTACAGGAAGCCTTCTCCAACCACTCAGTTACCACAGTTCCTTATCTCTGTTAATTATTTCCTATTTAACCTGTATATTGCTTACTTTGTGCATATTTGTTTGCATGTTGCCTTCCACATTAGATTGTAAACTCCTTGAGGGTAGGAACTGTGTTGTATCTCTTTTTGTATTCCCAGTGATTTGTATAGTGCCTGGTACATAGAAGGTGTTTAATAAATGTTAATTCACTGATTGATTAATTGCCTCTATCAGTTCCAGTTTACCCATCAAGAAAATGAAGATAAAAGTAGCATCTACTTCATGGTACTCTTGTAAAGATCAAATGAACTAATTTATGAAAAGTGCTTGGGAAAACAAAAAGATGCTGCATAAATATTTATTATTACCATGATTTCTTCTTACATTTCTCATACAGCTTTTCCTGAACTCTCGTTTGTATTTAAGCCTATTCTCCTTTGCATCATATGTTGTTCTATGCATGTCTTTTTCACCTCTAATAGAAAGCAAATCCCTTGTGGGAAGATCCTACATCTTAACTTTGCAGATTTAGCATAGAATCTTGGATATAGTAAATGCTTAATAAATGTTTGCTGAACTGACTGAATATAAGTTTCCACATTCTGTATCGTCTGACACATAGCAACAGAGCTGAGCCTAGAATCAGTACTCAATCACTGCTTCTGGACAGAGTGATTTTCACTATATTTCCCATTTTGCTTTCAAGAAGGGAATAAAAACTAGCCACATTTATTTTTATTACATATATACATATAGCATATTTTATATATACATTGCATATGCATATGTAACATATTATATTATATGTGTCTCTGTGTGTGTTAGTCTTTTGGAACATGATGTGCTTGAATCTTACCTCACTTCTCTTTCAGGTGATCTTTTTCTTCTTAAACTCAGGAGTGGAAAAGGTGCAATGAGTAGAGACCCACAGGAAACCCCAATCTAAAAATTATACTTTTAAATATGTTTTCCTGGAACTAATTGGTATCATAGGTAGGCAATATTGACACCATGATTGGTGATCCCATTTAGTAGACCAGTTACACACTAATTTGTGTGATTCATTAGTCCCATTTTGATTCCATAAGAGAAAAATTCAAAAGTCACATATCAGACTAACAAGATATCTTTCTCTTACGTTTCCATGAAATAGAAAGAAAAAAAAATTGTCTCATTTAAATGGAATACAATCTGACTTGTAAATTTACCTATATTTGTTAGTATCATGAATAATAGAACAAATGTATAGTGGAGCTTCAATTTGTGAATTATGTCTGGCTCAGGCTTTTTGCTTATTTAGGGGACAAATACTGACTTTAGAATCGAATAAGCTGTACTGAATTTTTGACTCTGCTACTTCTCTGTGACCTTGAACAAGTACTTCTCTGGTCCTGAATCTCTTCAGTTGTAGGATGAGAGTGTTGGACAAATTGGTTCATAATGTCCTTTCAGCTCTAAATATCTTATGATGATTTCCACTCATTTTTTATTGACCTTAATAAATATCCCATTCTTTTGCATATTTCCCCTTTTCTGTCATGATAATGTTACTCTTTTATCCTAATTCTTTATAGTTCAACACATTTACCAAGCATCTATTTCAAGAAGAGAATAGTACCAGGCACCAGGGAAAATTACACAAGAAAGTTTAGATAAGACCTGATTATATATAAAAAATGTTCAGATAAGATATAAGCCTGCTCTTGTGGAACTTACAGTAAGCATAGAGTAAGACAGGATTTTATGAATTATTTAGTCCAAACCTATATGTTACTGATGAGAAAACTGAGTCCTTGAGAGTGAAAATGACTTACCTAAGGATAGAAAGTGAATAAACTGGGAGAGCAGGAATCCAAGTCCAGGTATTTTTACTCCATGCTCAATGTTCTTTCTCTATTTCACCCAGTAGTTAAAAGCAAAACCCTTTAAAAAGGAAGTCAAATATACAAAAGAAAAAAAAATCACAACAGTTTCTAAGTGGCGCAGAAGACAACCTATACATTATTCATCAATTCACTGAATGTTTGTTTCCTTGAAAGAATCCATTATATCTCCAATATCTCATTGCTGTATCTGTTGTCCAGTTATTTCCAGTCACATCTGATTCCTTATGACTGCAATTTAGAGATTTCTTGACAAAGATACTAGAATGGTTTGCAATTTCCTTCCCTAGCTCATTTTACAGATGAGGAAATTGAGGCATGCAGGGTTAAGTGTTTTGCCCTGGATCATCTAGCTACTAAGTATCTGAGGTCAGGTTTGAACTTGTAAAGATAAGTCTTCCTGACATCAAGTCCAGCATTCTGTCCACTGTGTCACCTAGCTGCCCAGTATCTCATTAGCCAAACTAACATAAGAGTATGTTCTTTAAAGATGGAAAAGATTAAAAAGGGAGTAAATGGTTTGACAGTTATCTTTTATAAACCAGGAAGGGTAGCTCTCCAATAAGAGTCTGTCCACCTCAGTCCTAGTCAATTACTTATCTTAAATATAGCCTTTGTCCATGACTTTCAATCAGGAACCATATCCTGTCTTCTCTACAAGACACAAATCAACATGTCCACAACGAAACATCCATTACATGCCTCACAAATGGCTTACCAACATCTGAACTCAATAAATTAATTGGAGGATCTTCAAATTCAACCCACTGTAAAATGGCACTCAATTGCTTATTGAAGTAGGCTAAGTTTATAATACTTTAAAAGATCAAAAATTTCATTAGCATATTTACTTTTTGAATCAAAGGAGTTCATAATCCCTTTATATCTTGTCAGACAGTTTCTTTTTATTGCTATGGCCAGCATCCTCAATACCCTAATTAACTAGTTCTGCAGATTAATTTATTTTAATTCACTTAGCTAAATCCCAGAATAAGTTATATAGAATCTATCACTGTAATTGGTAAAAAAAAAATCTAATTAATTAGTCTTTTAAGATTTATAAAGTATTTGAGATGCATAGTCTTACTTGCTTTTTGCAACTGACCTTTGGGATGAGTCCTGTTATCCCTGTTTTATGGATGAATACACTAAGGCAACTAAATGGAGTAGATAGAATACTGGACCTGAAGTAAAAAAAAGACCTTAGTTCAAATTCAGCCTCACATACTTGTTAGATTTGTGACTCTGAGCAAGTCACATAACCTTAGTCTGCCTTAGTTTCCTAATGAAGATTGTGTCCATGCATTTCTCAGGGTTGTTGTGACGACCAAATGAGATAAATGTAAAGCATTTAACTCAGTATTTTGTACATAATAAGCATTTAATTAATGCTTATTTCCTTCTTTGTTTTCTTCCTAAGGCTCAGGAGGTTAAGTGACTTATCCATGGTAACATAACTAATTAATATCACAGGCAAGATTCAAATCCATTTCCACTGGACCAAACTTTACACACACACACACACACACACACACACACACACACACACACACTAAATTATGCTAAACCTTTACATGGTTGGATCTGCCAGGATTTTCATTGTCTGGAACAGCATTTAATATCTCATATCATTGACACGCCAAAACAAGAAATCTGAGTAAGATTTTGGATGAATCCAGTGTTCTTATTAAAATATTTCACAGAGTAGTAATTTGTTTGAGCTTTTTATCTACCAATATAGATTGTGACCCCTCTATAATTCAGTAGCTTCTGTGACTGGCTGAAAAAAAATCATTTATATGGTGATCAATAGCTGTTAGATAAAATTCTTAAAATCCATCATGACCCCTACATTTTAAGCTTTCCACTGTGGTAGGAAATTTCAGCATTTGTGCTCTGCTAGACCAGACTTGCAGAAGGCAGGAGTGTAGTAGGATTTTGTGGGGTTGGTCATTTTAAACACTTCCTTTTTAAAAAAAATTCACAATTCTCTTAGACAGAACTGTTATATCATCTGCATTTTATAGAAATATCATGATTTTACTCAGTCACATAACTGTTAAGCTTCAGCAAAGACTCTAACCCAGGTCTCTCTAACTTGACATCCTCAGCATTCTCCATGATAGAATTACATCTTCCATATTTTCTCTCTACTTTTGCCCCCTCCCTACCAAGCTTTATTCATTTTTCCCTCCCTGCCTTTTCCATTTCCATTTTCCCTGCCTGAAATACTCTTCCTTTTCTTCTTTTCTCTAATTCTTGACCATTATTCAAGTCTCAGTTGAAATTGTATTTATTCCATGAAGCCTCACACTCCCCCTGCAAACTCCTACAACCCTGTAATATCTATAGATTTATTTTTAAGAGTTCAGACCTCAAAGACCATTTATTCAAACTACATTTTTCAAATGATGAAACTGAATTCCAGGGAGGGAATGTAACATATATAAGGTCACATAACAAACAAACAAATAATAGAGAAAGACTCTAACCCAGGTCTTAACTCCAAGTCTGTTCCTTTTACCTTTACATCTCACAGAACTCATTTGGTACTTTAAAAAAACTATTTCTTTCTATTACTACTGAACTTGCATTGTAGATATACTTTGGCTTCCTAATTTACTTATAAGCTCCTCAAGGACAAGGGGCATGCTTTATAATCCCTATATATCATTTACAGTGATAAAGTAGCCATTTAACTGTATTTGAGTGAATGAATGAATGACCCTTCCTAAATACCTATAACACAATTTCCCAATAGCCAACACAAGAGAATAAGACATAAACTAGGAAAATAAAATGATTAACATAGCTCTGCTAGAAGATTTTTAATGTGATGTCATTTAAGATACTTTCTTCCATTTCACTGATGAGACAGAACATGAATTAGGAGAAATGATACTGACCCCTTGATCACAGAGTTGTAATAAAGTAAAAAGTTCTTTGGGTAGCCCCAATTCCCATTCTTTGTTATAAATGTCCTAAGTGACAAAACCATTTCTAAGTCTATTTATAAAGCTTTGAGGAGGATGAATATCACAAACACACACATTTTAGATATCTATTTTTAGATAGATAGATTATATACACATACATACAAATTCCTCTTTTGTGTCTCAGTGTTTCACTCAAAAAAGCACTAAAACACTCTAAGTTAACAAATTTCTTTGTTTCTATAGATCTTGTCATTATAGAAGACCACAGAGTTTCTATCTATTCATCTATCCAAATACATATTTTTGATGTATGGTGCTTTTTTTCTTCTTAAGAGTGGTGCAATAATGCAAATTTAGTTTCACTACACCAAGTTGTACTCATTAAGCCTGTGTGGTGTTTATTGCTTGAGGGTGGGAGGTGAACTTAAAAGCTAGTGGTAAATGGTGCTCGACCAGGTCCTAAGGGGTCATAAAGGCATAATGGCAAAAGGAAGTTCTTGAGGTTCTGATTATGATCACACTATTAAAAAAAATCATTATTCTATCTTTGCTTATTGTTAAGTCAAGACTTATTAAAGTATTTCAAGTAGAATACTTAGTAACACCTCAGGAATCCTAAATACTGCCTCATTAGTAAAAACACAGGATGACTGTGATTACATGACAGCAAAAAATGTGTAGGAAAAGTAAAAAATTCTTTTATTCTTGTTAATGTTTGTTTAACAAAATTCCAAAAATCTGGATATTTTGAAACACCTGTATAAAGTCTGTCATGTTGAACTCTTTTATTAGTTGTCAATAGCAGCATACAATTTCATACTTAATTATAAAGTCCACATGAATCATTTAACTTGAGAGGATAGGTGGTACAATGGAAATAGAAAAAAAAAATGATCTTCAGGAAAACAATGCCTCAAAAGTCCAAGTGTGAAATGTCTATCTATTTAGTTTGACCAGTGTTGAGAAAATTTTGCAAATACATATTTTACTGGTATTTTAGCTCCATCATAGTCTAATATCAATGAAGTGGTGCTTTTGTTGTTGTCATTTTTATTCTGGTGGGCTCTTGTTTAATGCAAATTAAAATTATTACTATGATCAAACTAATTTTGGGACCAGTGTATATATAATAGTATCACAGATATGAGATCTGGAAGTGACTTTAGAGATAATTTATTTATAGCCAACTAAATTTACAGTTATAGAAAGGGAGACTCAGTGAGGTTAAATTACTTACCCAAGGGGCGGCCAGGTAGCACAGCGAGTAAGAGCACCAGCTCCAGTGTCGGGATGACCTGGATCAAATCCAGGCTCAGATACTCAGCACCACACCCAGAAATAACTGGCTGTGTAACCTTGAGCAAGTCACTTAACCCCAATTGCTTAAAAAAAATAATAAAATAAATTACTTACCCATGGTAACAAAGCTAGTAAGTATTAGACCTCTTGTCTAGCATTCTATCTACTAACTCATGCTGGTCGTAAACTCCATTTGCAAATGAATAGCTGAGATCTGCTGATCATCCATATAACTGCTTGCCATGATGTAAACACTAGATATTTTTCATACTCTTGATTTTTCCTTTGTAGAGATTTAGTCCAGATTTCTTTGTGGTGGAATGAATTTCTTCCTGGAAACTGAGCATTGTAACATACCTTGAAGTAGCTAGAAAAATGCCAACCTTTGAGGAATTCATTACAATGATAAAATCCTCTGGAGGACATGCATAACCCTGTTTTGTGTCTTTGTATTTCACTCACCAAAACGCTAAAGCATCCTAAGCTCACACATTTCTTTGCTTCTGGACTTCTTGTCATCCATATTGTAGATGGGTATATTATAGAATTTCAGAGCTGGAAGGAACATCAGATATTATCTAGTTGAGTTTTTTAATCTTTTTTTGCTTCGTGGATCCCTTTGGCAAACTGGTCAAACCTCTCAGCATGATATTTTTAAATGCATAAAATAAAATACATAACATCACAAAGGAAACCAATTAAATTATAATAATCACTATTTATATAGGTATATATGTGCATGTATGTGTCATAAACATATAACATCACTAACAAGAGGTCAACTGACTTCCCTTTAGTCTTCACATTCTGGTCACTCTTCTATTGACAGGTTAAGAAGTTCTTCTTTCATCCTCCCCTTCTTCCTCCTCTTTCTCTTCCTTTTCCTCTTCTAAATAGGATAATAATTCCCTTCTTTCCTACTTAAAATAAAAATTACTGAGTAAATGTGATTTCATCAAAACAGGTCTTCCTATACCAATTTTATTTTCTTTTTAACAGAATAACTCAGGTTACAGGAAAAAAAAAAACTGGAGACAGCAGGCCTATATTTCAGCAATGCATTATATTCTTCCTATTTTTGTGGGGAAGATGGACAGATGTGGTCTAGATAATAGTATAATTAGGTATATTCAGAATAGGTGAGTGAGTGATTGGATCCAAAGAATAATACCTAATGGATTAATGTCAATTTGGAAAGGAGTCATTAATGGAATGTCTCAGGGATCTGTCCTTGACCCTGTGCTTTTCAACAGTTTTATTCATGGCTTGGAAGAAGGCAGGGGTGGTATGCTTGTCAAAATTGCTGATAATATGAATCTGAGAGGCAGAGATAACATGGTCTATTAGAGAGTCAGGATTAGAGGGAGGGGGAACTTGACAGGCTATAATAACGGGCCAAAATTAATAAGATGAAATTTAATGGGGATAAATTTTAAAATTATACACTTTTTACTCAAAAAATCAGTTTCATGCTCAATGTCAGAAGCTAGAGAACAGTTCCTCCAATAATGATAGGGGGCAATCTGGTAGAATATAAGCTCAAAATATATAAGGAATGTGACATGGCAGTCAGGAAAGAAAAATGCCAATCTTCTTCTAGTCTAAATTGAGAGAAGCATTGTTTTCCACACAAGTGAAGAGATAGTCCTACTCTTCGTAAATCTGGTCAAATCACACTAGAAACACTGGGTTTCAGGTTTATTAATAACATAGAAGGAAGGTCATTAATAACTGATAACTGCTAAGCTAAAATTTAAGAAAAAGAAATAAGAAAACAAATTACCAGTATCTAAAATTAAAAGGATGAATTTACCACCAATGAAGAGGAATTCAAGTAATTATTAGGAGCTTTTTGTCTAATTATATGCTGATAAATTTGACAATCTAAGCAAAATTGACAAATATTTACAAAAATATAAATTATCCAGATTAACAGGAGAGGGAAAAAATATTTAAGTTACAGCATTTTAGAAAACAGAAATTGAACGAGCCATCAATGAACTCTCTAAGAAAAAAATACTCAAGGCAAGCTGGATTCACAAATGAATTCTATGAAACATTTAAAGAAAAATTAAGTATGGGAGGTGAAACCAAGATGGCTGAGTAAAGACATTGACTCCTGTGAGCTCTCGGCAAAACCTTTCCAAATACTTTTAAATAGTAACTCTAAACAAATTCTAGAGCTGCAGAACCCACAAAAAGTTAGAGTGAAACAATTTTCCAGCTCAAGACAACTTAAAAGTTCAGCAAGAAAGGTCTATTGAACCAAAGTGCAAGAGAAGAGCTCAGACCAGTACAGACATGTGGACTAGTCCTAGAAAATCAGGAGTAAGCCTCAGGGTGACTGAGACACTGGCTATAGTGGCTGTTTTCAGACATCTCAGCCCACAGACTCCAAAGATAATTTATAGGGTCAGCAGAAAAGGTCTAGGCTAAGAGTGGAGCACAGTCAAGAACAGGCTGCGGCAGCATATCCCTGACTTTAGTAAACCAGAAATAGGCCTTGAGAGTTATTTGAATCCATAGTGGTGGCAGCTGCTTCTAGAGCTCTCAGCCCACAGACTGTAAGGTGCTTGAACAACTGGTCAGAAGGAGATTATAGTGGTCTCTTTGCTAGCACTGAGACAAAGCTATATTGATTTACCCTTGCTCAGATATGGGTCACAGTCCTAGGTGGCAGTCCCAGGGCAAGGAGAAGTCCTAGCACATTAGGAGTTGTGCCCGTATTTAGGAGAGGGGACCCTCCTCACAATTTTAGGGCAGAAAAGAGTGCTTGTGGTCACTCACAGACCAAAGCACAGGCCAGGAAAGCCGTAATCAGCTCTCCTTAGATCACATCACCTTGGAAAAGCTGAAAACTTAAGGTCTCTAGAAGTATCTGTGAAAACAGCTGTAGAAAGCCCCTAAGGCTTGGGACAGTGCACCCTCCACCCTGGAAGCAGAGCCCCACATTAGCATAGAATTAAATGTCAAGAAATAGACTGAGAAAATGATCAAGCAATGTAAAAAAAAAATTTTGAGCATAGAAAGTTATTATGGTGACAGGGAACATCAAAATGCACACTCAGAAGAAGATAAAGTTAAAGTTCCTGCATCCAAAACCTACAAGAAAAAAATGAATTGGTATCAGGCTATAGAAGAGCTGAAAAATGATTTTGAAAACTAAATAAGAAAGGTAGAGGGAAAATAAGGAAGAAAAATGGAAGTGAGGCAAGAAAATAATGAAAAACAAATCAACAGCTTGGTAAAGGACAGACAAAGAAAATGCTGAAGAAAATACCACCTTAAAAAACAGACTAGGCCAAATGGCAAAAGAGGTCCAGAAAGACAAAAAGAAGAATGCCTTCTACAGCAGAATAGCCAAATGGTAAAAGAAGCACAAAAATTCAAAGAAGAAAAAACTCTTAAAAAGTAGAATTGACCAAGTGGAAAATGAGATCACAAGCTCACTGAAGAAAATAATTTCTTAAAAATTAGAATGGAGCAAATGGAAGCTAATGATTGCATGAGGAATCAAGAAGCAATAAAATAAGACAAAAAGAAAAAAATAGAAACCATGTGAAATATCTCATTGGAAAAAACAACTGACCTGGAAAATAGATCCAGGAGAGATAATTTAAAACATTTTTGGACTATCTGAAATATTTTGACATGGTTAAAAAGAAGAGCTTTTTTTTTTCTTTCAAGAAATTATAAAGGAAAACTGCCCTGATATTTTAAGACCAGAGGGTAAGATAGAGTTTGAATGAATATACTGATCAATCAAAGAGATACCCAAATGAAAACTCCCAGGAATATTATAGCCAAATTACAAAGATCCCAGGTCAAGGAGAAACTATTGTAAGCAGCTAGAAAAAAAAACAATTCAAGTATCATGGGACTACAGTCAGAATAACATAAGATTTAGTAACTTCTACATTAAAGGACCTGGGGGCTTGGGATATGACATTCCAGGAGGCAAAGGAGCTTGGATTACAACCAATAATCATCTACCCAGCAAAACTGAGTATAATCCTCATGGAAAAACAAACAAATAACAACTAGATATTTGATTAAATAGAGAACTTTCAAGTGTTCTTGATGAAAAGACAGGAGGCAAATAGAAAATTTAAGTTTAAAATACAAGAATCAACAGAACCATAAAAAGGTAAATAGGAAAGAAAAATTATAAGGAACTTTATAAGGTGAAACTTACATTCCTACATGGAAAGATGCTACTTGTAGCTCATTAGAACTTTCTCATTATTAAGTCAGTTAGAAGGAATTTATATAGACAAAGCACAGGTGTGAGTTGAATATGAAGGGATGATATCTAAAAAAAAATAAAATTTAAGGGTGAGAGAAAGGGAAAGGGATAGGTAGAATGGGGTAAATTATCTCACATGAAAGAGGCAAGAAAAAGTTTTCACAGTGGAGCTCAAGAGGGGAGGGTGAGGAAGAATTAGTGAACATTACTGTCATCAGAATTGTCTCAAAGAAGGAATAACATACACACTCAATTGGGTATAGAAATCTAGCTTACCCTACAGGAAAGTAGGAGGGAAATGGGATAAGAAGGGGGGAAGTGATAGTAGGGAGGGCATGTCGGAGGAGGGGTTAGTCAGAGGCAAAACACTTTTGAAGAGGGACAGCATGAAAGTAGAGAGAGAATAGAATAAATGAGATAAATAGGATGGAGGGAAATATACTTAGCAATAGTAGCGGTGAACACATTTTTAAAGCAAGTTTCTCTGATAAGGCCTAATTTCTCAAACATACAGAGAACTGGGTCAGATTTACAAAAAATAAGAGCCATTTTCTAGTTTCTAAATGATCAAAAGTTATAAACAGTTTTCAGATGAAGTAATCAAACTATCTATAACCATATGAAAAAAATGTTCTAATTCACTATTGATGGAAGAAATGCCAGTTGAAACAATTCTGAGGTACTGCCTCATACCTATTAGATTGACTAATAGCACAGAAAAGGTTAATTACAAATGTAGGTGATGTAGAAAAAAATGAGACATTAATGCACTGTTGGTGGAATTGTGAACTGATTCAACCATTTTGTAGAGCAAGTTAGGTATGCCAAAGGGCTATAAAATGATGCATACCCTTTGGCCTACTAATTATACTACTAGGTCTGTATCCCAAAAGAGATTTTTAAAAAGTGAAAGGATGTATATGTACAAAAATATTTAAAGCAGCTTTTTTTCTGGTGGCAAAGAATTGGAAATGGAGGTGATGCCCATCAATTGGGGAATGGCTGAACAAATTGTGGTATGTGATTATGTGGGATACTGTTGTGCTATAAGAAATGATGAGCAGGATACTCTCAGAAAAACCTGGAAAGACTTACATGAGCTGATACAAAGATAAATGTATTGTGTTCAGATTAACAGCAATAATGTGTGATGATCAACTGCAAATGACTTAGCTATTCTATGCAATACCATGATCCAAGATGATTCTGAAGGACTTATCAAGAAAAATGTTATCCATCTGCAGAGAAAGAACAGTTCATATCTGAGAACATATTGAAGCATCTTTTTTTCTGTTTTCTTTATTTTTCTTGAGTTTTTTCTTTGTTTTCTTTTACAACATGACTATTATGTTAATGTTTTCCATGACCACACATGTATAACCTATATCAAGTTGCTTGCCTTCTCAATGGGGTGGGGTGGGGAGAGATAATTTGGAACTCAACGTTTTAAAAACAAGTTTTAAAAATTGTTTTTACATGTAACTTCTGAAAAATATAATATCAAACAAAAATAAGATTAAATATTTTTTTTAAAAGAGCAATTAATTTCAGTACCATATTAACTTTGGAGAAAAGGCAAAAAAGGAATCACACGAAATTGCTTTCATCAAACAAATATGATGCTGATACCTAAGCCAGGAAGAGCAAAAACAAAGAAAGAAAACTATAGACCAATTTCCCTAATGAATGATTATTAATATTGGTTAATTGATTAATAATTATAATAATTAATACTGATGCAAAAATGAAATGTAATACTTTCAAGGTACTTATAACAATATACTACAAGGTTAACATAGTATTACCAGGTGGGATTTGGACCAGTAATGCAGGGCTGGTTCAATATTAGGAAAACTATCAGCATAATTTACCATATCAGTAACATAATCAACAGAAACCATATGATAATCTCAACCGATTTATAAAAAAAAAAGCATTTGAAAAAACACATTCCTACTAAAAGCATAAATGAGTATAAGAATAAATTATGCTTCTTTTAAATTGGTAATTAGTAGCTATCTAAAACCATCAGCAACCATTATCTGTATTGGGGATAAGCTAGAAACATTCTCAGTAAAATCAGGAGTGAAACAAGGAGACTCATTATCACCATTATTCAAGATTATACTAGAAATGCTAACTATATCACAAAGAGAAGAAAAAGAAATTGAATGAATTAAAACAGGCAATGAGAAAATAAAATTATCATTCATTGCAGATGATATCATGGTATATTTAGACAATCCTAGAGAATCAACTTAATAAAAACAAACTAGTTGAAACAGTTCACAACTTTTTCAAAGTTGCAGGATATAAAATAAACCCACTTAAATCATATTAATTTCTTTATATTAACAAGAAAGTCCAGCAGCAAGAGATAAAGAGAGAAATTTCATTTAAAATAATTCTAGACAATATAAATTACTTGTGAGTCTACCTGCCAAACAACCACAGGGACTATATGAACACAGTTACAAAACACTTTTCATACAAAGTCATATGTAAACAACTGGAAAAAAATATTAATTGCTCATGGTTAGGTCAAATTAATGCAATAAAATGATAATTCTACCTAAATTAATTTACTTCTTCAGTGCCATATCAATCAAACTACCAAAAATACTTTTATAGAGGTTGGAAAAAGAACATTCATCTGAAAGAAGAAAAGATCAAGAATAGCAAGGAAATTGATGAAGAAAGTATAAATGAAGGTGGAGTAGGTATTCCAGATCTCAAACTATTATAAAGAGATAATCATGAGAACACTGGTATTGGCTAAGAAATAGTATGGTGGATCAGTGGAATTGATGGAGTATATAATATACAGTAGTGACAGTTTTGGAAAAGAACTCATTATTTGATAAAATGTTCTGGGAAAACTGGGAAACAGTTTGGTACAAATTAGGCATAGACAAGCAATTCATATAGTATACCAAGATAAGATCAAAATGAATAAAGGATTTAGACATAAAGGGTGATACTATGGGTAAATAGGGGAACCAATGGAATAGTTTACCTTTCAGGTTAATGAATAATGTAACCAAATAAGAGATAGAGATCATTACAAAATATAAAAACAATTTTGATTATATTAATAAAAATGTTTTGCATAAACAAAACCCATGCAATCAAGATGAGAAGAAAAGCAAAAAGTGGGGGTGTAGTGGATGTAATTTACACATGTGTCTGATTTCTCATCTATATGGAGAACTGAGTCTAATGTATAAGAATACAAGGAATTTCTTAGCTGATAAATGGTTAAAGTTATAGTTTTCAAAAGAAATTAAAGCTATCTGTAGTGATGGAAAAATGGTCTAATTCACTATTGATTAGAAAGATGCACATTGAAGCAACTATTAGGTATCACTTCACACTTCTCAGATTGGCTAATATGACAGAAAAAGAAAATGTCAAATGTTAGAGTGGATTTCAGAAAATGGGAACACCAATGAACTGTTGGTGGAATTGTGAAATGATCCAACCATTCCTGAGAGCAAATTGGAACTATGCCCAAAGAGGGTATAAAACTATGCTTACCATTCTTCTTATGGTGGTAAAGAATTGGAAATTGAGATGATGCCCATCAATTAGGGCATTGCTGAACAAGGGCACATGATTGTAATGGAATACTATTGTGCTATAAGAAATAATGAGCAGGTTGATTTCAGAAGGAAAAAAAAAGGAAAGACTTACATGAACTGATGAAGAATGCAGTGAGCAGAACTAGATTTT
This sequence comes from Petaurus breviceps papuanus, assembly GCF_028583685.1. Classification (NCBI taxonomy): domain Eukaryota; kingdom Metazoa; phylum Chordata; class Mammalia; order Diprotodontia; family Petauridae; genus Petaurus; species Petaurus breviceps. Next base: position 5,283,446 of record NW_027187325.1, on the reverse strand, counting down.
TGTACATAGTAATAGCAGTATTTTGTGATGATCAACTGTGAATGACTTAAGTTACTCTCACCAATACAATGATCTAAGACAATTCTAAAGAAGTCATAATTTAAAATGCTATCCATCTCTAGAAGAATTGGTGGAGTCTAAATGCAGATTGAAACATACTATTTTTCATTTTATTTTTTCATGGTTGTTTTTTTATTTATTTTTTTTTTTTGGTCTGTTTTCTTTCAACACATGACTAAAGAATGGTAGGGTGGTTTTTGTTGTTGTTTTGTGCATATTGTACCTTCTGTTTTCTAAAAGAGGGAATAAATTTAATCAGCTTAGTTCCAGAGAAAGAAAGGAACAATAGATGAAAGTTAAAATGTGGCTAGTTTTCACTTGATTTAAGGAATTGTTTCTTCTAGGATTTAGTAGTCTTTATCAATAGAAATTTGCAAATGGATTCTGTGACTACAATTGGATCTTGATTAATGTGAATAAGGAATTTTATGAAGTAGTTGCATTATTCAGATTTTTACTCTTTGAAGTTATAATAATATGTAAAATTATAGTCCTTTCCCTCTGCCTTGTGGAAATATGCCTATGTGAATTTAAATAATGCAAACACTTCATAGGATTCATTCAGATCCTCAACATACTTGTTGGGAATGTTAAAGAAGAGATTTCTATGCAGAATTCAACGAAATCTGTGGTATTTGTGGTCCTTTCAAACTCTAAGGAGACAATTTGAAGTACAACCTATATTTTGTGAGATCAGTTATAAAAGATTCTGAGAAAGGATTTGCATGGTCCAATGACTAAATATTCTACAAAGAAAATCAACCCAAACAGAAGGCATATTGTCATCAATACCATTATATTTTGGCAATAACAATAATAATATTCCAATGGAATTTCCATTCCATTAAATTTCATTCAGCAAACACAATCGCCACTATTTTTAGCAATCTAAGACATAGTTCATCAGGCCTAGTAGGGAAACAAAGAAGATCTATTGCCATCTTTTCACTTATAAATGTTAATGTACTGATAAGCTTTTTTGCTCTCTCTCAGTCGTTCTCAAAATTATTCTCCATGGAAACAATAAAAATGATAACTTCTATCACTGCAACAGCCATCACAAACAGAATTAAATTCAGTTGAATAGTTTTACCTTCTAATTTTTATACTTGATCTTCTCTTTCTCTAACCTGAAAAAAATAAATAAATTTGGAGATAAAACATGGCCATTTACTTTCAAGTTTACCATGATTTCTATACTCACAAACAGGTTTAATGTGTTGCTTATAATTGTGCCCCAAATACTACTTTTCCAATTGTTCCAAAATCACTTGTTCTACTTTTTGAAGTACAAAATTATCATTATGGAAAAAATGAATACATTAGCAGCTCTTCCTCTTTTTGGCAGTAATAGAAACACATTGGTTTACTTACAGCTGATAATTCTCACAGCTCTATCATGCCTCTGTAGCATATTTCTGATGTCATCCAGTTTCCTCATCTATTTCTACTTTGTGATCAGGTGGTATATAATATACTCTAATTGCAGTATCTCATATTTCTCTCCAACCAGATGTTTTATATCTCCCTTTTTATTTGTGAATTTCTTCACATGAAAATGTTATGTTCTTAAAAATAAACACTTTTTTAAAATGATATAAAATCTTTTATAATTATATTCCAGTGAATTTATAACCCATTAAATATCAGCAATACTTTTGAAGTAGAATTTTCTTCCTTGCTTTGATACATAATCTATCTTGCTTTTATATAGACACCTGAGGCCAGGGGTTTGTTGTATATTGCCTCTTGAGCATGACTCTTCTGTACAACTAAAATTCTTCCTAGAATCTTTCCACTTAGACAATAACATGTATGCAAAATGATTACTGGGGCAGCCAGGTGGCACAGTGAGTAAGAGCACTGGCCCCAGAGTCGGGAGACCTGGGATCAAATCTGGGCTCATATACTAAGCAACGCACCCAGAAATGACTGGCTGTGTAACCTTGAGCAAGTTACTTGACACCAATTGCTTTAAAAAAATGATTACTATACAAAAATTAACTATAAGGCTATCAATACAGCTATTTTTTTTAAAGTGATGAGTATTTCCCTAAGATGTGAGGTATATAACAAAATTAGAATATATGGAGAATGGTAGGCTGCTAGTCTTCTACTCTATGGTGAGATTCAGTGATAATCATGAATGGATGGAGGAGGAAGATCAGAAAAGAGTGGTGGTGCAAATAGGCTTTTCAAGTGAGAGATTTTAAAATAATTTTCTAGAGCATAGTCTTGATCAATAGGGCATAACTGAAGGCAGCTCCAGAACAAGAGTGTTAATAGATGTTACATATAAAGTCCTTTCTCTCCCCCTACACTCCTCCTTTTTTTAAATAAAAGCTAACATAAGACAAAATAACAGAAGACACATTGTGGTTGTTGTCCTTCAGGCTCAAACAGGACTGAAATGACATCACTAAATTGAGGGTAAAGTAGAGGTGTCTGACTGTGGCTGATCAGACAATACAAATTCAGAAGGCTTTACCACAGGTCAGTACAAATATTTAAATGTGGGCAGGCCATATTAGGTGGTCCAATGTTAGTGTCTCCCCTGTCTCAGAATTAATTCCAAAGTTCTTCCAAGAGACCCTAAGTTTGTCCTTGTATTGCTTCTTCTGACTTCCATGGGACCATTTGCCTTGTATGAGTTTTCTGCTAAATAGTCTTTTAGGCAAATGCATGTTTGGCAACAGGCTATAGTGGGAAGACCATTAAAGACCCAAGCTGTAATTTTAGTTTTATTCCAAACTCACTTTGTAGCTCTGTTTACTATCTTTGAAACTCAGTTTCCTCAGCTTTAAAGTGAAATGATTTTGTTTGTTTAGAGGGGTTGTGTCTTATTTTGTTCTTGTTGGGAGGGGAGGTATTAGCTGCTAGCCTTCACCCTTAGTTATTGTGGACCTCATGTTTGCTCACTGCTAGCAGCGTCAGATTACCACCTATTTCTTCCTGATCCTTTAATCTAGTGTAAGGGTTATGGGATTTAAAGATCTTCCATGCCCCGTTGGACTTGCTGACGTAGCAGGAAGGGGCGGAGAAAGAGGAAGAGGAAGCCAAGCTAGCGTTCCTTCGGTGGCTGGCGGTGGTGGTGACGGCGGCAGCAGCAGAGGTAGTGGCAGCGCGAAGCCCTTTTTGAGTTAGAACTGCTAAGGACTTTCTGCTAAGGACTCCTGCTGAGGACTGCCAGGGGCCGGAGCTGCTGGGAGCGCTCTTCCAGGACGCTGGGTGGTTGCTGTGAGTGGGGAGAGGAGGACCTTTGCCTGAGGTAGCCTGTTCTGTTTTAAAGGCTTGAAAATGTGGGTGCTTTCTACTTTATCTACCTGTGCCAATGTCATAACTACTCTGATGGCTTTCACTTTCTGGTTTTGGGACTCAGTCTTTTGGTATCTTAATAAATTTTCTAGTTTATTTCCTCATATGGCAAACATGACGTATTTTCTAATGGATAATTATATCAGCATATTTGTAATCTCTATAGGCATTGTGAATATGGCATTGCTGATACATCTAGGCAATATCACTTATTTGTTAATTTTTTTATATCTTTTTCTTTGTGATCTGGGATTTCTGTACTCAAGTTTGGTTGTTTATTCAATATCAGATTAAGATGATTTCCAGCTCTAAATAGACGAGATTATTACTTTAGGATCTCATCTTTGAACACCCTTACCTTTCATGTAGAGCTGGCTTCCCTGGTCTTAGAATCTCTCCTAGTTTGGTTTGTTGCTTCCCTCCCCAGTCCTATGTAATACAAAGCTAGGAGAATCTAGAAAATAGGAGAAACATTGATTTATTTAAAGTCATATTACTGTCTCATGGGTTGGCAGGAATCTGAATCCTAACATTCTAATAAGTGATCTCACTCAAATTAGGGGTTACAAATTGAACATGAGGTTACAGAGGTTTGACCATGCTCACATTTGATATTTAATGGAAAGTGTTAAAAGAAACAAGAGAGACTGAGCAACTGACAATTCTTATACATTCTACAATAAGGAAGGAAAATTTTGAGTCTCAACATATGTTTGCCTTATAAAAAATTAAGGGAAGCTATATTTGATAAAATTAATTCTTATTCATTTTCAATAATGACTGGTTTTACCTAAATTAAGTGAATTTGAACTCACAGGATGTGAGTTTCACTTAAAAATCAGAATTTATAACAATTAGTTTGGTTACAAACTAGCAAAAATATCATCACCCACATTTTAGATAGATGACCCAGGAAATGATCATGTCTTATCTCCAGTAAACCTCATCTTACGATCATATTACCCACAGATTACAAAATAATGGGTAATTTCCTTTCTATAATAGTTATTTCCCCTTCCTCCATTTGTCTTCAAGGGAGCTTAATCTTTGACAAGTTCAAAATTTCTCTCTGTAGCAACTCTCTGGGAGGTTTCAGGTCCTTCTTAGGGAGTTCAGATTATTTTAAATCATGCTCCTAGATCGTCCGGAGCCATTTTAAATCTAAGTGGTTGCAAAATTTTGTGTCTGAAGTATTTATTCAATGGGTGGCAGGAGATCAGTAATGTTCTCCTGTCCTTCAAATAACAGAGAAGCATGGACTATCCCATTTTTTTTAGGGCATACATGTTATGATGGATTTATGGTAGTAAAGAAGGATTTGTGCTAAAGAAAATTATAAGTATAAAAGCAATTAGGTGGTACAATGAATAAAGTGCTGGGCCTGGAGTCAGGAAGACTCATCTTCCCAAGTTCAAACCTGGCCTCACACATTTACTAGCCACGTAACTCGCTGCAAGTCACTTCCCTCAGTTTGCCTCAGTTTCCTTATCTGTGAAATGAGCTGGAGAAGGAAATGGCAAACCACTTCGGTATCTTTTTCAAGAAAACTTCAAATGTGGTTATGAAGAGTTAGACACGATTGAACAAAGTAAAAGAAAAAATGTTTTCCTTGTAACTAGGAATTAGCATTATTAATACCAAGTGGAAATCCCACTGGTCTATGGGGCAATACTTGTCTATGGCTATGTGTAACTCATAGCCATGATATTAAGAAACTTATGGGGGCAGCTAGGTGGTGCAGTGAGTAAAGAACCCGCCCTGGAGTCGGGAGGACCCGAGTTTGGTTCTGGCCTCAGACACTTAACACAAAAATTAGCCGTGTAACCTTGGGTAAGTTACTTAACCCCAATTGCCCTCGAAAAGGCAAAAAAAAAAGAAAAAAGAAACTTATGTAGGAAGATCAAAGACACTCTTGTGCTCTCCTCTATAACAAGAGGGCTTATTAGGTAGAAGAATTATTAAGAACACTATATTATAGTGAAGACAAAGTATGAAAACTGAAGGAACAAAAGCATGTGAGATAACATGAAAGAAATACTTAATCAGGAATCAGGGAGTAAATCTCAGAACTTCTAAACTTATTACCATCTCTGTGATGCAGGATTAATAATTTTAACCTCCCTGTGGCTTAATTTCTTCATATGTCAATGGTATTTGTCAAAATAGAACTTGTACCTTTTATATTCTATGTTTTATGGTTGTCAAATTGGAATATTCATATATATGCTTTTTAAAGCACTGCTATATGTGTGTATATATGAATACTATAAATGTAAACATTTCACATTTATATCTATAGTTTCTTATAATGGTGAGATTTGAGATCCACTCAACATCAAAAACTATAATCCCATGGCCACCTTTCCCATCTCCATCTAAATAGGTGTGCAATTAGTTCACTGAATTTCATTAAATTTCCATCCTCTCAATCACCACTTGTGATCCAATATGTTCATTGTTCATGTGTCTGATCAGTTTCTTACCATCACTCTTGCTATATCATCTAATCAGTTATAACCAATTATTTCCAAAATATTTTCCAAGGTCTGGTTTTCTAGTGAGCTCTTCATTTGTCATATATTTAGGTGTTAAAATGTGTGTGATTATATTTTTGCTAGTTTAGAACCAACCTGATTGGTATAAATTCTGATTTTCAAGTGAAACTCACATTCTGTGAGTTTGAAGTCACTTACTTAATTTAGGTAAAACCACTCATCCTTCTTTCCTTTTCATACTTGATGATAACAAACTTCTGTTCTTTGTGCTATGTTGTGGGCCAGCATTTCAGGTAGTGGAGGCAGCATTGTGGAGCTGAGTGCCTTGGTCCTTGTTTTCATAGATACTTCCCTCAGTGACTGGAATCTTCTCAGCCTGGAATATCACTTTACCTTGCTGGCCCCTTTCTCCTACTGCTGAGTTCCTTCTGTGGGCATCAGTTGGGGGATTGAGCCCAGCCCAGCTCTGCTTTATTACCCTCATGGCTGTGTTGCTGACTCTTTGGACTACAGCACTGTACTTTTACAGGGAGATCTTCCTTTTCATCTTCCTTTTATGGGTTGTCTTTCTCCACTGAATGTAAATTCCTGGAGGGGGAGGACTCTCCTTTTGATTATATTTGTACCACCAAGACTTAGCACAGTGCCTGCCGGGTACACAGTAAGTACTAAATGCATTCTTGTCATATTCCTACTTATATCTTCCCTACTTGATTCTGTCTATAAATGTTATCATTTCAGAAAAGATATGACACATGTTAAATATTAGTATAACATATACACAGGTATTCCTACCTTTTATTTAGGGTGCTGAGAACAGAACATATTCTCAGTGTCAGTCAGGACTGGGATCAAGTCCAGCTGGTGACACATATTGGCTGCATGGCTATGGACAAGTCACTTATCCTTTCAATTCGTCAGACAACTTTCTAAAGCTATGCTTTCTGGGGCAATTGCCCGTTTCCATTAGTAGAGGGAGTTTTTCACTAAGAGTTCACTGTCAGTAAAACACAAATCAGTACTTCCTCTTCCACAAAAAACTAAGGTTCCATTATTGTTACCATAAGAACAAAGTGTATCAATTCAATTTCTCTTGTATAGAGCCTTAGAAATTAAAGGAGGCCTTCTGGATCTGCTTGGTATGGAAGCTACTTGTAGCATTTCAACAATCTATTTTTTTAAACAATGAAATGTTGGGGAGAAACTAAGATTTGGGACTCCTTTTAAATAGAAAGACTCTGTAAGGTCTAGAAAAGTCCATGGATGTTAGGTAAGACAGAGAAGAGTGGGCTGAAGTAGACCCATACAAGCAGGGTCAGAAAATAAATAGAATTGGACACAAATTCTAATAAAAAGTAAACAAGGTTATTTGCTTTCTGCTTGGTTGTATGCTCCATGCTGGGCATATGTGGCCCTGGGCCAACAGAAGCTGATTATGTCCAGAAGAAGGCTAAAGGTCTTTAGCTAAACCCTGTTACTGATTGAGGCTGTTAATCCCAGGGGTGATGGTTTTATCACTATACAAATTTGTTCTTTGGAAATACGAGATGCTATTGGACACTCATCCAAGAGGATGCTTCACTAAATAGAGACTATATCAGTATCAAACAAGTGATGCCATTTCATTTACAACTGAAGGTCACTAATATTTTTTGGGGGGAGTTGCTTTATGGATTCCCCAACTAAAGAAAATGTTCTGCCATGGATTTAGTACAGGTTTTTCAACTTACTGCCCTACTTTCAGGCAGCATTAGTAATGCCACCTCAGAGACTGGGGTAATGAGAACAGCAATTATTATTTTATGCATTTAATCTTCAGTTGCCATTTGATTTCAAGCAGCTCTTGCAAGTCTTCAGGGTTTCCATTGAGGGCAGTTCATCTGTACTCTTCTTCCCCTTGGTTTTTGTGAACGACAGTGACATTTTAACAGGCTCCCTTGAGGACCAGCAGAACGTACAAAGTTCAATCATTCCCAGGTGCCTAATTCCAGCCTCCCCAGAAGGACGCTGTATAGTACAGAGAGCCAGCACTCCTAATTCCCTAATCATTTCTTTCTCTTCCTGTTCCTGCTACAGTTCTCCTCAGGACAAGCTAATCCTAGATGAATGAGAAACTTTTCTTTCATGGGTACTTATTCTCAGTGCTTAAGGTTGCTTTCAGAGAGAGAGTTAATTATAAATTTCAACTAATTTTTGACTAAATTTAGAGGGCTGAGATGTTTCAGTGAAAAGATGACGTTTTAGTTATCCATGCATGTGAGGCTAGAAATGTTCTCAGAGGTCCCAAAAGAACCTAGAAAAAATTTCTTGTGAAACTTACTCCTCCTGGAGAGATTTTATCTACTCTAGTGACTTCATTTTAAGATAGAGAAAGGGAAATAATTATCTAAGTAGCATTTAACAACAGCAACAATAACATCATCATAAAGGAGTTAAAAGCCACAAAGAATCTCAAAAATCATCTAACCCTAAACCTTCATTTTACAGATAATGTTGGACCAAATATGTATGACTAGGGTCACTTAGAAAGTGGCAGAAAGAGAGTTTGAACAAACTCTGATTATATATTCAGTACTTTTTTCTTTTCTTTCTAAATTAAATTTTATGTTTGTTTTAGTTTACATTATTCATTTCCACAAAATTTTGAGTTACAAATTTTCTCCCTGTCTTTCTCTACCCACCAACCAAAAACAGTGATTCCATTGTATGCCCCCTCCCCCAGTCTGCTCTCTCCTATATCCTCCCCCATTCTCCCTCAACTTTCCAGTAGGGCAAGATGGATCTCTTATTTCCCAGTACCATGTAAAAAAATAATAAAAAACTTTTAACATTTGATTTTAAAATTTTGAATTCCAGATTTTTTCCCTTCCTCCCTTGTCATGCGCCCTTACTGGGAAGAGAAGCAATTCAGTATAGGTTGTACATATGAAGCTACGCAAAACATTTCCATAGTGAATATATTGTGAAAGATGATTTCCCTCCTTCTTATCCTTACCCCCACTTGTTCTATTCTATACTTTGATCCTATCCATTTTTTTTTTTTGCTTTTTGGAGGGCAATTGGGGTTAAACAACTTGCCCAAGGTCACACAGCTAGTTTTTGTGTTAAGTATCTAAGTCCAAATTTGAACTCAGGTCCTCCTGATTCTAGGGCGAGTGCTCTATTCACTGGGCTACCTAGCTGCCACGACCCTGCCCCTTTTCAAAAGTGTGTGCTTTCAACTTCCCTCCCCCCCAACCTGCCCGCCCTTCCATTATTCCCCTCTCAGCCCCTTCCCCCCTACTCTCCTGTAGGGCAAGATGCCCTATTTAGTGTGTATGTCATTCCCTCCCTAAGCCAAATTCAGTGAGAGTAAGGTTGACTCATTCCCTTTTGTCTTCCTGTTCGTCCCCTCCATTTTAACAGTTTTCCCTTGCCTCTTTTATATGAGTTAATTTACCCTACTCTGTCTCTCCCCATCCCCTCTCATTATATTGCTCTCTCACCTCTCAAACTAACCTTTTAAGTATCATCCCTTCCTATTCAATTTGTCCTGCGCCCTCTGTCTATGCATATCTGTACACATTTATACATATACTCACATATGTATTCATATGCTCATATACCCTCCTAAATAGACATATATGTATGAATAAATACATATATATGTAAATATGTATAAATATATATTGCCTTCAACTATTCTCATACTGAGAAAAGTTTCATAAGTAACAATTATTGTTTTTCTATGTAGGAATGTAAATAGTTTGACTTTGAGGAGTTCCTTATGATTTCTTCTCCCTGTTTACCTTCTCATCTTTCTCTTGCTTCTTGTATCTGAATGTCAAATTTTCTATTCAACTCTTTTTTTTTTATCAAGAATGCTTGAAAGTTCTCTATTCCATTGAATGAGCATATTTTCCCCTGAAACATGATACTCAGTTTTGCTGGGTAGGTGATTCTAGGTTTTAATCCCATCTCCTTTGACCTCCAGAATATCATATTCCAAGCCCTTTGATCCCTCAATGCCAGATCCTGTGTTATCCTGATTGTGTTTCCACAATATTCAAATTGTTTCTTCTTGGCTGCTTGTAATATTTTTTTTCCTTTATCTGGGAATTATGGAACCTGGCTATAACATTCCTAGGAGTTTTCTTTTTGGGATCTTTTTCAGGAGGTGATTGGTGGACTCTTTCAACCTCTATGTTGCCTTCTGTTTCTAAAATATCAGGGCGATTTTGCTTGATAATTTCTTAAAGGATGGTTTCTAGGTTCTTTTTTTAATCATAGCTTTCAGGCAGTTCAATAATTTTTAAAATATGTCTCCTGGATTTATTTTCCAGGTCAGTTGTTTTTCCAATGAGATATTTCACATTGCCTTCTATTTTTTCATTTCTTTGGATCTTTTTTAATAATATCTTGATTTCTCATAAAATCACTATCTTCAATTTGCTCCAATCTAATTATGAAGGAATAATTCTCTTGAGTGAGCTTTTGAGATTCTTTTTTCCATCTGGCAAATTCAGCTTTTTAAGGCATTCTTCTCCTCATTGTCTTTTTGAGCCTCTTTTGACACTTGAGTTACTCTATTTTTTAAGGTGCATTTTCTTCAGTCAGGTTGTTGACTCCCTTTTCATGATTTTGTTTCATCATTCTCATTTCTTTTCCAAATTTTTCCTCCATTTCACTTATTTGCTTTTCAAAGTCCTTCTTAAGCTCCTCTTTGGCCTGTAACCAATTCATATTTTTCTTGGAAGCTTTTGGTGCCAAAGTTCTGACTTCATTGTCTTCCTCCTGTTCCATGCTGTGATCCTTTTTATCCCCAAAATAGGAGTGTAAAGTTTTATTGCTTTGCTTCCTTTGCTTGCTCATGTTGCCACTCAATTACTTGACTTTTGGGCTTTTTGCCAAAGTAGAACTCTCCTTCCAGAGAGGAGAGTTTTTTCCCAAATCTCTGGAGTTTTTTCAGCTGCCAGAGTTATTAGTTGGGTGCCCTCTCAGAAGCCTCCACTGGCTCTGACACACTGGTCATGCACCCTAGAACCTCCACCGTAGACCACAATCCAGATCCAAGCAGGTTAAAGCAAGAGCAATTACCCCTCAGACTGGTGCTTGGTCCCCCTATAATCTCTAGTCCAGGAGCTCTGAAGCAGCAAAGTGGCAGCAGCCATTACACCTCAGCCACTTCTCCCAACAGGGGCAGAGGTCGGACCACACTCCCACACCCCCTGTTCCCACGATGTCCACTGACCTCTCACTTTGTCTTTGGCATTTATGGGTTGATAAATCTGGAAACCGCCATAGCTGCTGGTGATCTACTCTCCCCAAATCCCTCCAGCTGGGGCTGGTTGTGGCCTCCCTGAGGCTAAAACAACAGACTCATGTGGGGCTAAGCTCTACTTCCAGCTCACTGTGGTGGATCCTTCCTGTTGGCCTGCTGGGCTATCTTCAGAGGGAGGTTTGTTTTTTTCTGTTACTTTGTGGGTTCTGTAGCCCTAAAGTTTGTTTAGAGTAATTTTTATAGGTATTTGAGAGGGTTATAGAGGTGGTATATGGAGTTTTCTAGCTTCTACCCTGCTATCTTGGCCCCACCCACTCATTCAGTACTTTTTTTCATGTTATCATATAGTCTCTAAAACCAACAACAGTAACTACTACTACTACTAACTACTACTACTACTAGTATTACTACTACTACTAATCTATATAAATACTTTAGGGTTTGCCTTCCACAATAAAACCTCAGCCTACCTGTGTAAGGCTAGCTTGATCACCACTCTACCCTAATTCCTTTCCCCACCCCAGCACACATACACACAGGGCAATTTCACTAACTACGTTTCCCCCAGCATGTTGTGCTTGTTACTGGCTCAGTGGTCTTATTAATTTCTTTTCCCCCAGGGAGGAATAGTTTTCTGACTTCTCTGTGCCAACCTAAATTCTACTCATCCTTTGAGTCCCAGATCATATCCAACCTTTTCAATAAAGAGGTTCTGATCACATCAGTCTATTGTGATTTCTCTATCCCATAAATTACAGCACTATTTATTGACTGTTCAATTCTTGGTCCTTGAATAATAAAATACATGACCTTGTATTACAATTTAATTTTTCATACATCTATATCTTGTGTATCTGTCTAGGACTTTCTTAATAGGAACTACATTGTACATTTCTTTGAATTGCCTACAGTAATATGAACATATCTGTCCTTCCATTTTTATTGGACAAAAAATGTGTTTTAATCTAATCATTGGATTAGAATGTAACCTGAAGAAACAGACTAATTTTCTTGTTAAGGCTGTAAAGATTATCAACTAAAAAGATGTTGGGAATCTTGACTTGGATTGTACCGTGTTTCCCCGATAATAAGACCTATCCCGAAAATAAGCCCTCCCCTTACTGTGTAAGATTCCTCTAAAATAAGCCCTCCCCCCAAAATAAGCCCTATTGAGATTGCTACTGTTGTGAAGGTGATCCCCTGCTGTACACGCTACATTACGGTACCCTCTGTATGCACCGTCCCCCCCCCCCGGGTGAAACGCACGCTGCGCTCAGAGCTGCATCCAATCAGAGCTGCAGCAGTGAGCGCGTCATCCTGTTCTTTATTGAATTCATTATTGAATAAAGGTACATTTTTTTGTTCACATTTATCTGTTTATTAAAATTGCTGTCAATGTTCATTAAAATAAGCCCTCCCCTGAAAATAAGCCCTCTGGTGTTTTTCTGTCCAAAAAAAAAGTAATAAGACAGTGTCTTATTATCGCGGAAACACGGTATATGACATTAGTCACATAGAACATTATTCGAGTGTTTATTGCTCAATGTCCATTTCAAGGTTACTCCTTTTTAATGAGAATCACTTCTTAGCTTTATTTTTTCTTCAAAAAAAATTGTTACCACAGGTGGTATTGAGTCTATACTATGTGACAATCCAAAACTGATGAAAAATGATACATATAAAATCACCACATATTTGTCAACAAAGTAGCAAATTAAGACATTTTAATTAAATTTTCATTTTCACTGCAATGACCAGCCATTGCTTTAGGGTATATACATTCATAGTCACTTTTTTATGAACAAAATATGCATTTTAGCTGGTGTATTAGCAAGCACCCTAGCATACCCAGGATAGCCTGCTAGCACAGGTTCTTTTGATCTACTTTATAAAGGAAAGACAGCTTTAAAGGGGTAAACAATCCTACTTTAATTAGAGAGAAAGAAGTGAGTATAGAAAATACAAGCAGAGAAATTAGCACAAAAACCAACAGACAGGGTTCCAATTGTCTTAACATAACAATATTGCTATACACTTTAGCTGCATCTCTGGATCAAGGGAGCACAGGCATCTAAGCAGTTGGGAGGCTCTGAACATCATATGACTACTCAGAGTCTCCACGAGGAAATCAAATGAGTGAATCCCCAAAGCAAAATGCCAACCTCCCAGAATACATAGCAAAGACTTGGCCCCTGATTGACTCAGAGCCAGAAGGCAGGAAACCTACATGGCTCAGCACAGGTGTGAATTATCAGGGTTTGAAGGAGATTAATTGTTCAGATGTTTACAGTTTAACCTGAGCCTGGGAAACTGAACTCCAAGAAGGAGAAATAAAAAAAAAAAAAACCAAAAATCATACCTTGCTTGTAATCACAGCTGGGGCTGGGAAGATTAGATACATTCATTATTATTAAATTTAATAGGGATAATAAAGTCCTGTAGCAGTTTTCAAAAAATCTTTTGCAAAACTTAAGTTGGAAGAAAAAAACATGACAACAAAATTTTAGACTTAGTGTTTTAGTGGATCAAAAGCTCAATATGAGTAAATAATATAGTATAGGACCAAAAATGATCTTACTTTGCAATTATTAACACTATTATTTTTATTGAAAGCAAGCACTGAGATAGCACTTTACATGTACATATATATGTATATATATATATATATATTCATATTGATATGCTTGAGATAGAAGATAGACACACACACGCATATATATATACATATATATGTATATATATACATATATATGTGTATATATATATACATATATATATATATACATATATATATGTGTGTGTATATATATATATATATATATATTCATTTCATTCTCACAACAACCCTGTGAGGTAGGTCCTATTATTTTTTTGCATTTTACCAAAGAAGTTTAAGCTGAGAGACTAAGTAACTTACCCAGAATTACTCAGTTAAGATGTCTGAGGCAGTATTTGAACTAAATTCTTTCATTCTCACAACAACCTTGTGAGGCAGGTCCTATTATTTTTTTTTTTCATTTTACCAAAGAAGAAGTTTAAGCTGAGAGACTAAGTAACTTACCCAGAATCATTCAGTTAAGATGTCTGAGGCAGGATTTGAACTAAATTTTTCCTGACCATTGATTATTTCTAGTTTATACTTTATATAACTTATTATAAGTAATTATCTACATGTTGTCTGTCCCATTGGACAGTAAGAGCAGAGATTATCTTTTGTCTTTCTTTGTGCTTAACATAATGCTTGGAACATAGTTGTTCTGTCATTTCAGTTGTGTCTGAATTTTTATGATCCCATTTGGTGTTTTCTTGGCAAAAATGCTGGAGTGGTTTGCCATTTACTTCACCAGCACATTTTACAGATGGGGAACTGAGACAAAAGGGTTTAAGTGACTTTCCCAGGGTCACATGGCTACTAAGTGTCTGAGAGCAGGTCTTCTTCCCTCTAGGCCTAGTACTCTATCCACTGCTCTACCTACCTATCTAGAACACAGTAGGTGTTTAATAAATATTTATTGTGGGGCATCTAGGTGGTATAGTGAATAGAGTACCAGCCTTGGAGTCAGGAGGACCTGAGTTCAAATTCAGCCTCCAACACTTGACACATTTTACTAGCTGCATTACCTTGGGCAAGTCACTTAACCCCAATTGCCTTGCCTTCCTCTCTCCAAACCAACAGATACACAAAAATATTTATTGACTGACTGATCAATAGGCACTATATAGCTAGCACAGGATGCCACTTAGACAGCTAATTAATTCCTAGAAAGAGGGGCTGAAAGATCAATTATACTCTTTCTTTTCTTAACTCTGGCCATTGCATTTTGAAAGATCATTGACAAGCTGGGATAGTCACATAGAAGAATGGAAAGATAATAAGGGGACATGAAAGCATTACATATGAAGACTCACTGAAGGATCTGGGGATATTCATTATGGCAAAGATAAGATTTGGAAGTTATATAGTCATTGTCTTCAAATATGTATTGGGCAATACTGTGGAAAAGGGATTAAATAGTCCTCAGCTCTTTACGACAGAACTGGAAACAATGGGCACACAGAGTTACAAGGAGGCAGATCTTATGTCCTTATAAGAAATAATATTCTCTCCATGAGAGCTGTACTGTGTAAAAACAAAATAGTTTACATTGAGAGGCAGGGAATTTCATATCATTAGTTCAATCAGTCAACAAGCATTTATTATGTGTGCTTAACATGTGCTAAGCTGTATACTAAGTGTTGAGTATTTACAAAGAAAGAAAAACCAGCTTACTCCCCTCACAGACCTCAAATTCTATAGGAGGAAACACTGCCTCCTCTCCCCCCAAAAAATGTGTACATACAAGAGAAATACAGAGCACATGGGAGAGAATCTCAGAAAGAAGTCACGTTGGAGGTCTTCCATCTAAAGGTGGATGGTCACTTGTTGAGTGGGAATGTTGTAAAGGTATTTCATGTTTCAGATAATACTTGAACTAAATGACTTCTGTAGCGCATTCCACCTCAAAGACTCTATGATGCTCTATCTAAAAATAATCCACCACATTGAGGTTTTTCATGTGATTTATAAAGTATCTTCTAGTTCTGTTTGTGTTGTTTTTTTCTCTCTAACTTTGCTCAAAATAAGAGTGAACAACAATGTTATACAAATGTATTAGTTGATTAATCAGCATTTGTTCATCTTTCTAAGTGCCAGGCATTGGGTTGTGTTGGAAATACAAATAGAAACAGAAAGTCCTGCCTGTCAAGGAGTTTACTTTCAAATGGGAGAAGAGAATACATAAAAGGAAGCTGAGAAGGAATGAGAGAAGGAAATGAGACTTAGTTTGCTTGGGGCCTGTAATAGAAATGGGAATTTGAAGATCTTCCTTGACGCTTAATTAACCTAAGGGGGAATGTGAAGACCTTCCCTGATTTGAAAGTAAACTCTGACCCCTAATAGGCTAAAACTAGTCACATGAAGCCTGAGGTAGGAGGAATTTGCTGAAAGGAAGCAGAGCCACAGGAAGCTGGGAGCCAGAGCTAGTGAGATGGTGGGAGAGAGAAAAGCTCAGGCAAAGAGACAGAGAAGTTTGTGAGTAAATATTGATCTTGTATTAGTTTGTTGGAATGCTAAAGGATGGAGTGGCTCTTTATGTTGTTACAGCTTGTTAATTTCATTACTTCTATGATGGAATCTGCTAGCTGGTTTTGGGATTTAGTTTTCTGGTATTTAATAAATGCTTCAATTCTGTCCTCTATATGGGGAGTTTGTTATATTTTGTGATTGAGTGTCATGCAATATCTATAAATCTTTATAGTGATTGTGAGTGCTGTATATATTGCACTGGTACTACAGGACCCTCCTTAAATTTTGGGGAAATACATTGGATGAGCCATCCAATCAGAGAAAAAGACCACAGAGGCACAGTGCATTGAATGTGTGAATTCCAATATTCCAGGAAGCTACCAGGATGAAAAATTTTCTGAGACATGGTAGAAAAAGTCCAGAATACAACCTGGAAAGGAATGTATGAAATAACTTATAATAATCATTCAAGGAGGCAGCTAGGTGGTACAGGAAATAGAGCACCAGTCCTGGAGTCAGGAGGACCTGAGTTCAAATCCAGCCTTATACACATGACATACTTATTACCTGTGTGACCTTGGGCAAGTCACTTAACTCCAATTACCTTGCTTTCTCCCTCCAAAAAAAACCTTATTCTAAATAAAGAAGTACTTATTGATCTTGTTCCTTTTAAAATGCATTTTTTTATTATTAATTTATGGAATAAAATACACATTTCCATAACACAGTGTAATAAAAAATGATTGCACAGGTAACTGCAAATGTATTATATGCAATTTTCTATTATTTTAAAATATATAATAATGTTATCATGTAATATTTTTTTCTTTTCTTTCTTCCACCCCTGTATCTCCACCTAGAGAAGGCTATCATTAGACAAAAATAGGAATATATATATATATATATGTATGTATGTATGTATGTATGTATGTATGTATGTATAACTCTATTGTCTGCTGCCATAAAAGGTTTTCAAGAAACCCCAGCAACACCAACTATTGAAACTACTGCTGAGCCTCAGGCCAATACCAAGGAGAGTCAACCTTCTGACAACTGGGACTTTGCCAGAAAATTGAGTCCTAAATTAGAAATTAGAGTGAATTAGAAAGGTATAAATACAGTTACAGAATTCCCCTTTGGCATTTCTCCTGAGGAAAAAGCAAAGCATTATCAACCTAGAAATGCCCCACCTAAAGTTAACAAGGAACATTTAGAACACTCCTTACATACACCTTTTTCTAAACATCAGATGATACAGTGCAAAGAAAGATCTGTGAAAGTAAAAAAAAATACATTCTTTGATTGTGATAAATGCTATCATGTATCTTTGAACAGATTACGTGTAGGATTCAAAATCTCAGTTTACTTCCTAGTTGGAGAGATGAACTAAGCTTTCAATATTTAAAAAAAAAACAAGACAATTCACTATATAAATAAGTACTAAATTGATTGCTTTGAAAATTTTAAAATTAAAAAATAAAATAAGGAAAAAATGTATTGATTTAGATTGTAAGGGCTCCAAGAGTTAGGAGAAAGGAAATAGGTAGGTAGATTGACATGTTTAAGTGAAGATCATGGAAATAGAGCCCGAATTGAGCCTTGGAGTATAGATAAATTTAGTTAGGCTAGGAGGAGAGGGGAGCACAATTTCTGCATGGGAAAAGGAATGGGCAAAAGCCTGGAGGTATTGGGGAGGAGGGAGCAGTCAATGATATTTTCTCTTCTCTTTCCTTTTCCTGACCTTTTTTTGGGTACTAATTTGACAATATATCATTTGAAT
Organism: Petaurus breviceps papuanus; assembly: GCF_028583685.1. Classification (NCBI taxonomy): domain Eukaryota; kingdom Metazoa; phylum Chordata; class Mammalia; order Diprotodontia; family Petauridae; genus Petaurus; species Petaurus breviceps. The sequence goes on along the minus strand of NW_027187325.1, from coordinate 5,265,471 downwards.
TGTAGACCTTTCTAGAGCAACATTCCTTACATGGCTACTTTCTTGAAAATCATTTAAGACCTGAGTTATGTTTGTGCAAAGATTTTGTTTTCAGATAAACTATTGCCAAGCTATCTCATTAAAAAGTCCTAGTCATTGGATTGGCCTACATTGTATTTAAACTACTTAAGAAAAGTTCAATCCTATCGAGATCTGAGAGGCCCAAAGTAAAAATCTGCTCCTCTATTTAATCTAATGAATATGTCCTTAGAGGATTAAAGATTTATCTAAAGTATTTCACTGCACTAGTGATTTTGCCATAAGAGAACAGGATTTTCATAATGGGGTAAAAAAGGCAATGGTGGTGACTGAGTATTTTATTGTTTCAGTAGGTTCATATCTATGTGGCGAATCTCAAAGCTTAATTTTTGTGAGAAGTACTTCTATTATTGCATTTTTATTAATGCATATAATTCTCCCACTTGAAATGGAAGTACTTCAGAATAAGTAACTCCTTTGTAGCTGGTGGTGCATAGTACATGTTGTGAATTGAAGCATTCATCCTCAAAGAACCTATGAGAGAAAGGGAAAAATCTGAATTTCCTAAAGATGTGGTTGCCATTTAAATAGTAAATATCACAAGTTCTTAGGGACAATCACTTTGACCTCTCTCATTCTTCAACTAGTTTTCAAAAGCTCATAAACAAGCAAGACACCACTCTCTTTATTTTTGGCTGGTTATTTTGATTATTGAAAAAAGCACTAAATTCTTTATGCCATTAACTCAAAGAAATTCATTGTCTTATCAAGATATTCACTTAAACTTAGCCTTGAGCCTGTGTCACAGAATAGGTTTGATGTTGTGGTCATTGTAATAAGCTCAGAAAATCACTTTTTCCCCCTCTTCCCTTCACAGTGAGACCAAGGAAATCTCACCAGCTCTGAGCGGATAAATTGCTTTCACATGCCTCAGATAGTACACTTTAGCACTGAGAACCATAGCAAGAGGGATAAATTGGTAAGAAAAGCTTAAAGCTTTGTGGAACTGTTTACAAATGCATTACCTGCTCCATGACTTTGTGAAGCAATTGTAAACCTACCAATGTCCCCACCAACGGATCCAGAATCCCCAAATCATGGGAGAAACTTGGAAGAGGAGGAAGAACTTTGGCCTGCAAAGAAGTCAGTTCCTGGCACCTGTCACTATGATCCTTTGTAGTTTTGGAGCTTTGAAAAAGTTCCAGTTTTTGTCTGATCCCATCCACTCTCAGAAAGGTGGGTGCCATAGATATCTTGGAATCACAGCATTATAAAACTGAAAAGAACCTTGAAGAAATCTATTCTAAACTAACCCTCTCATTTTACAAATAGAAAACTGAGGACCCAAGAGGCAAATGGTGAGCAGCATGCTTCTTGGAAGTGGTTCTTTGGCAAAATGAAATGTCAGAGTAGTACAAATCATGACAAATATGGCTTAAGAATATATGTGTATGACTTCCCTCACACCTGCCTCCTCCTCTGCTCCTGCCGCCACCACTCCGCAACCATGTAGGCTGTGAAGGTGCTGAACCCCAAAGCCGAGGTGGCACAGGCCCAGGCGGCACTGACCGTGAACATCAGCGCAGCCCAGGGGCTGCAGGACATGCTGAGGACCAACCTAGGGCCCAAGGGCACCACAAAGATGTTCATTTCAGGGGCAGGAGACATCAAGTTAACCAAGTATGGCAATGTGGTGCTCTACGAGATACAAATTCAACACCCAAGAGCCTCCTTGATAGCCAAAGTAGCCACAGCCCAGGATGACATTTCTGGTGATGGCACCACTTCTAGTGTTCTCATCATCAGGGAGCTGCTGAAGCAGGTGGATCTCTACATCTATGAAGATCTGCACCCTTGAATCATAACAGAAGTGTTTGAAGCGGCCAAGACAAAGGCCCTGGAAGTCTTAGATCAAATCAAAATAAGCAAGGAAATAGATGGAGAAATCCTCATTGATGTGACCCGAACATCCCTGCACACCAAAGTCAATGCTGACCTGGCTGACGTGCTGACAGAGGCTGTGGTAGACTCAGTTTTGGCCATCAGAAAACCAGGTGAACCTGTTGATCTTTTCATGGTAGAGATTATGGAGATGAAGCATAAATCAGATACTGACACAACGTTGATCAGAGGACTGGTTCTGGACCGTGGTGCCCGACATCCTGATATGAAGAAAAGAGTAGAAGATGCTTACATCCTTACCTGCAATGTATCATTAGAATATGAAAAAAAAAGAAGTGAATTCTGGATTTTTTTATAAAAGCGCAGAAGAAAGCTAGAAGCTAGTGAAAGCAGAAAGGAAATTCATTGAAGATAGAGTAAAGAAAATAGTAGAACTGAAAAGAAAAGTGTGTGGTGATTCAGACAAAGGATTTGTTGTTATTAATCAGAAGAGAATTGACCAATTTTCTTTAGATGCTCTGGCAAAAGAAGGTATAATAGCACTCCGCAGAGCAAGAAGAAGAAATATGGAGAGGTTGACTCTTGCATGTGGTGGGATGGCTATGAATTCTCTAGACAACTTAAATTCTGACTGTTTGGGACATTCAGGTCTTGTCTATGAATACATGCTGGGAGAAGAGACGTTCACCTTTATTGAGAAATGCGGCAACCCTTGCTCTGTCACCTTGTTGATCAAAGGGCCAAACAAGCACACAATTACCCAGATCAAGGACACAGTATGAGACGGTCTGCAAGCTGTCAACAACACTGTTAAAGATGGCTGTGTGGTTCCTGGTGCTGGTGCCATAGAAGTAGCCATAGCTGAAGCTCCCATTAAGCATAAGCCCAATGTCAAGGGAAGGGCCCATCTTGGAGTCCAGGCTTTTGCTGATGCATTGCTCATTATTCCCAAGGTTCTTGCTCAGAACTCTGGTTTTGACCTTCAGGAAACACTAGTTAAGATACAGGCTGAACATTCAGAATCAGGACAACTTGTTGGTGTTGATTTAATGATAGGTGAGCCTGTTATTGCGGCTGAAGCTGGCATCTGGGATAACTATTGTGTCAAGAAACAACTGCTTCACTCCTGCACTGTAATTGCCACCAATATTCTACTGGTTGATGAGATGCGAGATGGAATGTCTTCTCTGAAAGGTTGAATTGAATCACAGGTTTCCCTTGTAATCAGCTGAATCATGAAGGCCCTACAGATAGAACCACAAAGTATGTCTGGCGGTGAAGTTTTTCTTCCCAGCTGCCAAAGGATTTTCCAAAGAATAATTGTTTTTCTATAAAATGGAAATTATTGGCCCCCATTCAAATGTAAGATCCTGAAATTGATTACAGTATTTATTTTTTTTAATTGTACTGAGGCCTACAATTAAAGCTGCAGTCCTTTTTACCCAATCAAAAAAAAAGAATATATGTGTATGCATGTGTATACATATATACACATACATACATATACATATATATGCATATATTTGCATGTATACATACATGTCTCTATATATTACAAAAATGCCTGTTTTCTCTCATATTTGTGTAAATCATCATATCCATCTCATAGGATATTAAAACTGGAAGAATATTTATTCCAGGGGTGGGGAAACTGTGACCTTGAGGCCACATATAGATGTAGTGCCAATGTGATATTCACAGCTTGTATGGTGGCTTTAAATAGGCTGGCATGATTCTGAATCACAAAATATGACAGACTCTCCATGTCAAAGACAGAACAAAAACATTTATTCAAAAACCAGAAAGCCAAATTCATCATACCAACAAAGAAATCTACATGCAATAACTATGCAGAGGGCACCACCATCCCCAAGCCTTCCCCCTAATATGGTCTTACCAGAAACAAATACTCACAGGTATCTGCCTGTTTCCTCTTTCTCCCTCACCTCGAACTACTCTGACCAACTTCCTCTGGGCTCTGCTCTACCCATTCAGCAAGCTCCTCCCACCGTAGACTCATGTGACTCAGGCTTCCATGTGACTTTAGCAGGTCACATGGGCCTATTAATGAATGGGAAATTTCTTCCCATTAAGCAAAAATACATTAACGATACAGTGGCCTCGAGGCTCTAGGCTCACCACCCCTGTTTTAGTCTAACCTCATTTTACACATAAGGAAACAGAGCTGCAAAGAGCTTTTTAGGGAGATCAGTGTGATATAGATATAGAACTAGATTTGAAACTTGCCCCTGATTCTTGCTAGCTCTATGATCACAGGCAAATCCATTGCTCTAAGTTTCAGTTTAGTGGTTTGCAAAATGGTGTTAAACTATTCCCTTGCATGTTGTAAGTAAGTCTATATAGGGAGACTGAAATTTTTAATGGCTAAGATATAGCACCAAAACAATCAGGTTGTCCTGATGTATTTGGGAAGCAAAAACACTCTGCCTCCTATAAATACAACATACTTTGAAAAAGTAATGTATAAATGTCATCTTGTGATTATTAAGTAAATAGTCTAAGATTACAATGTATTTGTTAGTGACATGTTTTGGATTAGAATCCATTCTATAGATCAAATATTGAGAAGTCTCCTGGTTATAAATGCAGTGAGAATGCTTCTACCATTCTCCTAATGTGGCCCATATTTGTTATCAAGGGATTTTGTTAAAAATAGATATTAACATAATATTGTTATGATCTATGTTCTTAAATCATATAAATTTAATGAAGTTCTACAATTTTCCTCTACTGGGTCACGTCCTAGGGATTCTTAATGTTTTCCACTAGTGATCCCTTCAGCTCTTCTTAAACTGTGGGTTGTGACCCCATATAGGAGTTCTGAAGAACTGATGACTGACATGTCCTCATTGCCAGTTTATTAAGTCTAATGTTTCTTGAATTCTAGACCCCTCCATAAGGGCTTCCTTGATTAAGATGCAGAAAAACAGTTGATAACTGAAGTGAAGCCACTTCTCATCTTTACTCACTTTTCTGTAGTAGCCCATAATTTATAAAATCCTTTACTTACAATAGCCCTATGAGGATTGTAGGGCAAATATATTATCCCCATTGTACATCTTAGAAAGATGAGCATCATAGAGGTGAAATGACTTGCTCCAAATCATACAGCTTACTGGTAGAAACAGAACTTAAACCCCAGCCTTCTGATGCCATGTCTAATGGTGATTCCATTATTCTATGATGAAGCATCAATATCAAAGTTTTTTTTAAAACAATCCTTACTTCCAATGTTTAATGATGTAGCTTAATTATCTTTTATGAGGATATTGCCTATTTTTATGAAAATTTTCACTTTGATCTAAGATATTTCCCTTTTAAATAAGTTACTGATTATTTCTCCCCTTAAATATCTAATGATCTATAATCTATGTATATATAAATAGGAGAAGGTAGGTAGTAGGGAGCCAGATGCAGTTTTGGTTCATATAGTAAATTGCAATAGTGAGTAATACTCCCATCAGGAAAGTTAGTAAGCAAGTTGGTTATATTGACAAATCAAATCAAATGAGATAATTGAATAGTAGTGCTTAATGAATGCTTATTCCCTTCACCCTCCCCTGACATCACAATTCAAAGAAGCAAAATTTATTCTGACTACTCAGTTAATCAACTGTATCACATAGCAATGGAATTTCCTTGTTAATATTCTCTGTTCTAATTAATTAGGGACCGCTTTGTACTTAGATCTACTTATGCATTTAGAATATATAGAATGAAAAGATAAGTTCCTTATTCTCAATGACTATATAGTATAATTGTGTATTTCAAATTCTGGCCTCATTAGAAGAGACTTTGGAGTCTTTAATTAGGATAATAGTCTCCAAAGGTCTTGTGAAGTGATGTAGGAACTCAGAGGATAAGGTAGCATAACTAAAGGGGGTATGTGATCAACCAATACAAGAGTGGTAAGCTGGATTGTAGCCTGTTTTCCCCAGGATGACTTTCCAATACAAACACACTTACCTTTTTCCCATTCTGCAATATTGTCCTACTCTAGTGCTTTCTATGGCAGTGTAAGTTACCAGCTTCCCCCTTTCAGTCCCAATAAGACAATTATAGTCTAATTACATCTAGGCAACCATAGCAGCAGCTGTGAAGGTGCCATATGGTAAAACTCCTCCACCTCACTGCACAGCATATCTATTCATTCCCCTTCATTCAAATCCCCTCATGGCTATGGGCTCTCTTTTCTGGGACAGTAAAAACCCTCTTCTTACCTCTACCATTTTCTTTTTTGAGTAGGACAGACTTATTCACACAGTATGTACAAATATAAATAGTTTTTGTATTACAGATCTCAGTGCATTATTTTTTCCCTCAAATCAACTCCTCTTCTGAATTTCCATATGTCAAAGGAACCACACTAGCTTTCCAGTCATTCGGGTTTCCAACCTATGTCATCATAGATTCCTCACTTTACCTTACTGAACACACTCAAGTAATTTTTAAATCTTGTCATTTATTTCTCTATAATTTTGTCCCCTTCTCTCCACTTTCATAGCTATCATTCTTGTTCAGATCCTCATCTCCTCTTGCCTGGACTATTGCAATAGCTGCCTAATTGTTCTATCTTCCACAAATCTGTTCCCAGTGCAGTTCATCCTTTACACATTTAACAGAGTGATGTTCTTAAAGTGCAGGTTTAACTACATCAGTGTCCGTACTCAATAAAATTTCATTGCTCTCTGTTACCTCCAAAACCAAAAATAAATTTCTCCACTTGGCCCCAACCTGCCTTAGTATATAAAAGGTTTTTTTTTTAATTTGTCATGATTTCATTCTTTAAAACTTATTTTAGTGCATGTTTATAATATAATGTAATGTATAGTATAATGTGATATACTATATTAATATAGTATTCCATGTATATAATCCACAAAAATACACATGCATGTATGCACATATATATACATCCATACACACATATACATACATACACAAAAATACAGATATGCACACATGCATGTATATATTGGGGTCACATGCTTAATTTTTTTTATCAATAAATGTGAGTAATCAAAAAAGTTTGGGTTCTACAGTTTTAGAGGAACATTAACAGAATCATATAGGTGGAAGTATCTGTTTCAGTTCCTGATAGCAGAGAATAAATAGGATGGTATACAGAGTCAAGCCAATGCCCACAAGAGGTAGAAAAAAGAAGCTCAAGACAATAGTCAACAACTAAGGAACTGAGGACATCATAGTCAGAGAGAGCACACTGTTAAGGAGAGTATTCAAACAGCATGCCAGTCAGTCAGTCAAGAACATATGTAAGTGCTTACTATGTACCAGGCACTGTGGTAAGGTCTGGTGATTAAAAAAAATACAGCCCCTCCCTGAAGAAACTCACATTCTAAAGGAGGAGAGAGCATTTAAATGACTAGTTATAAACCAGATATACCAGGAATAAATGGAAGGTTAGCCTGACTCTGCAACCCAGTCATTTAACCTACAGAGTGTATAGAACACAGGATTTAGAGTCAGGAAGATTATTAAAATTCTACCTTGGACGCTGACTAGCTATATGACCCTGGAAAGGTTTTTAGCCTCTTAATCCCAATTTCCTAATCTAGAAAATGAGGATTATTCATGATAGTAACCTCACAGAATTGTTGTAAGGATCAAATGAAGTACCCTAAGCAAATCACTTTGCAATTCATAAAGAGTTACATAAATGTCACTTATCATTATTATTTTACTCTGTTCCCTAAGAGCCAGTTAAAACATATAGATGTGAAAGGCCTGAGTAATAATTATAGCAAGGCAACCATAGTGCATATGGGGCCTGGCTGGTGTTGTGGGCTGATTGTGTGCCTGTGAAATTCCATTTAATTCAATTTAACAACTAACATTAAATTCAACATTTATTAAACACTTACTACATCTGAGACACTAGCTGTATCTACAAAGCCAAAAACAGAAATGGTTCTTACTCTTATGAAGCCTATACTTTAAGGGAAGGAGGTTAGGCTAATATACCATGTATACAAATACGTTAATGAAAAGTACATAAAAATTATTCAGAGTAATTTAAAGAGTGAAAGAACACTGACTTCTGGGGAGATGAGGAATGTCACCAAGTAGCTTGAATTACTCTTTGAAGAAAGCATACTTTGGAGTACTGCATACCTGGGCATTGACAGCTCATTGTGATCAGAAAATTTCTGCTTTCACTGCTTTCCTTGGCAACTTGATTTGGAAATCAAATGACATAGAATATTTGAAATATTGTTGAGAAGTAGATTTCTTGGCATAGGTGGAAGTAGTAAGTTTATATATAAATAGTACTTCATATTTATAAGATACTTAATTTTTTTTTCTCATAGCAACTCTATGATAAAAGTAAAGCAGGTATTGTTATCTTTCCTTCCTTCCTTCCTCTCTTCCTCCCTTCCTTCCTGTGTCATTAATGATATTTGCAACTGCTGTGGAGTTGTCAGATCAGTAACACCAGCACACAGAAGGGTAGCTGCTTTTCCAAAGGACAGACAACTTCAAAGGGGTCAACAATCTTACTTTAATTCAATGATGCAAACAGCTAAGTAGAAAGAAGTGAATATCCAAGAAAGAATCCAATAGACAAGGCCTCAGCTGTCTAAACCAAGTAATAGACACATAATTACCAGAACAGGGTGCACAAACATCTGGGTTCACAAAGCTGACAGGGAGCCTTAACAACAGCTACCCAGAGTCTTGTCCGGCCAAATCACAAAACTTCAGGTGAATATTTTTCCCAAAGAATACTGAGCCCCAAAGCAAAATCTCACCTCAGAATATATATAAATAAACTTTTGACTAATAGGCTCAGAGCCAGAAGGTATGCCAGCCCACTTGACTCAGTGCCTAATTGGCTCAGTACCAAAAGGTGTGAAAGCCTTCCTGCAAGTAAGCCTCCCTTAGGCAAACTTCCCCTAAGTTTAGGCACTTTACTCAGGATGTTTCACAGCTGTGAACTGGGCTGGAGATTAAAGCAGCAAGACATCCATGATTGAAATGTCTGTGAACCTTTAGGCCTAGGAATATGACCCTTCTTCCAAGGACAAAAGGGAACACATATGGTCACGTAGGCCTATTGATGGATGGGGAAGTTCTTTATATTCCATTAACCCTACACTCCCTCCCTTCCCCTTTCCTCCCCTTCCTTTTCCTCACTTCCCCTCCCCTCCCCTCCCCTCTTCTCCCCTCCCTCCCCTCACCTACACTGCAGTCCCTTCCTCTACCCTCCTCTCCCTTTTCTTCTTTTCTCTTTGTCTCTGTCTCTGTCTCTCTCTCTCTCACCAGACCAATGTGAATCTGCATCCCATTTCTGGGAAAGTTTCCTGACGGCACTCAGCTTTTAGGTGACAGAGTCACATAAACCAAGGTTAGATGCAAATTGAGAACCTACTTCTTCCTGACCCTGAGCAGCTCTTTATAAACTATGCCACACTGCATTCTCACTTTACAGATTTTTACATTCTTGTTTTACATATAAGTAAAATAAAGATTGATTCAGGGGCAGAGTCAAGATGGCATAAACAGGACTTCCACTCGACTCCAGCTTCTACTTCCTCCAATTCATGTGAAAAATGACTCTAGAAAAACTTTGGAGCTACAGAACCCACAAAATGACAGAGGAAAGCTAACCTCCTGCTGAAGACAATATTCCAGAAGGCCTGCAGGAAGCAGCCAGCACAGCACCCTGGGAGCCAAGACCAGCCCTGTGTGAGCCCAAGGTTTTAGCCTCAGGGTGGACTGACAAGCCACCAGATGGAGGGACTTCAGTTCATCCGCAGCTGTGGCAGATTCCAAAATTATGAACACACAGATGCTAAGGACAAAGTGAGAGGTCAGTGCAGTGTGGATTTGGGGATCTGGTAGTTTGGGAATGTGGTACAGCCTTTACCCCCTGGAAGGAGAAGTAGCTGAGGTGTTGCGGCCATACAGCCGCTGCAACATGGCAGCTTCAGCTACTGCCTTGCAGACTATAGGGGGATCAAGTAACCATTCTGAAGGGGTAATTGCTCTTGCTTTAACCTGCTTGGATCTGGATCACTATCTAGTGTGTAGGTCCTGGTGTGGGTGACCAGCTTGCCAGAGTGTGTGGAGGCTCAGAGACGGCACCCAACTAACAGCTCCAGCAGATGTGAAAATCCTAGCAATTTGGGACGGAGCTACCCTGTCTGGTAGCAGAGTTCTACTGTGCCCAAAACCTCAAAAGTCAAGTGATTTAGTGGCAATTTGAGCAAGCAAAGCAAGCAGAGCAATCCGACTCTGGATTCCTTTTTTTGGGGAAAAAAGGATCAAAGCATGGAAAAGGAGGAAGATAGTAAACTCAGAATTCCTGCACCAGAAGCTTCCAAGAAATATATGAGCTGGTTATAGGTCATAGAGGACCTTAAGAAGGATTTTGAACACCAAATAAGAGAAGTGGAGGAAATATTGGGAAAAGAAATGAGAATGATGCAAGAAAATTATAAAACGAGAGTCAACAATGTGACCGAAGAAAATAACACCTTAAAAATAGATTAACTCAAATGGCAAAAGAGGCTCAAAAAGGCAATGAGGAGAAGAATGCCTTAAAAAGCCGAATTTGCCAGATGGAAAAAGAATCTCAAAAGCTCAACGAAGAAAATCATTCCTTCAGAATTAGATTGGAGCAAATGGATGCTAGTGACTTTATGGGAAATCAAGATACTATTATCAGACAATAAATAAACATAAACATAAAAATAAATAAAAGATCCCAACAAATGAAAAAATAGAAGGCAATGTGAAATATCTCATTGGAAAAACCACTGACCTGGAAAATAGATCCAGCAGAGGTAATTCAAAAATTATTGGACTACATGAAAGCTATGATCAAAAAAAAGAACCTAGAAATCATCCTCCAAGAAATTGTCAAGGAAAATTGCCCTGATGTTTTAGAGCCAGAGGGCAAAACAGAGATTGAAAGAATTCACTGATCACCTCATGAAAAAGATCCCCAAAAGAAAACTCTTAGGAATATTATAGCCAGTTTCTCGAATTCCCATATCAAGGAGAAAATATTACAAGCAGCCAGGAAGGAACAATTTGAGTATTGTGGAAACACAATCAGGATAACACAGGATCTGGCAGCTTCTACACCGAGGGATCAAATAACTTGGAATATGATATTCTGGAGGTCAAAGGAGATGGGATTTGAACCAAGAATCATCTATATAGCAACACTGAGTTTCATGTTTCAGGGGAAAACATGGTCATTCAGTGGAATAGAGGATTTTCAAAGCATTCTTGATGAAAAAACCAGAGTTGAATAGAAAATTTGACATTCAGATACAAGAATCAAGAGAAGCATAAGAAGGTAAACAGGGAAAAGAAATCATAAGGAACTAAATCAAAGTTTAACTATTAACATTCCTAAATGGAAAAACAATAATTGTAACTTATGAAACTTTTCTCAGTATGAGAATAGTTGAAGGGAATATAAATGTGTATATATACATATATGTATGTATGTGTACATACATATATATGTCTATATAAGAATGTATATGAGCATATGAATACATATGTAAGTGTGTATATATGTGTACAGGTATACATAGAGGGCACAGGACCAATTTAAAAGTAAGGGAAGATACTTTAAAGGTGAAATTTGGAGGTGAGAGAGACATATAATGAGAGGAGATGGGGAGAGACAGAATGAGGTAAAGTATTTCATATAGAAGAGGCAAGGGAAAACTGTTACAATGGAAGGGATGAACAGGAAGGCAAAAGAGAATGGATCAACCTTATTCTTATTGAATTTGGCTTAGGGAGTGAATGACATACACATTAAATAGGGTATCTCACCCTACAGGAGAGTAGGGGGGAAGGGGATGGGAGGGGGAATGATGCAAGGGAGGGCAGGCTGGGGGAGAGGGAAATTGGAAGACCCACTTTTGAAAAGGGACAGGATCAAAGTAGAGAATAGAACAAGTGGGAGTTGGGATAGGATAGAAGGAAATATACTCAGCCTTTCACAATATATCCACTATGGTAATGTTTTGTATAGTTACACATGTATAACCTGTATTGAATTGCTTATCTTCCCAGTAATGGTGTGTAACAAGGGAGGAAGGGAATGAATCTGAAATTCAAAGTTTTAAAATCAAATGTGTGTATGTATGTATGTATATATATATATATATATATATATATGTGTGTGTGTGTGTGTGTGTGTGTATGTATATATATATATTATTAATATTATTTTACATGTAAATGGGAAATAAGATATACAGGCACTGGGGGCATAGAGATCCACTGTTCCCTACTGTTAATTCAGAGGGGGGATGGGGAAAGATATGGGAGAGAGCAGATTGCAGGAGGGGATATCCAGTGGGATTGCTAATTTGGGGTGGTGAGTAGGGGAAAAATGGGGAGAAATTTTTTAACTCAAAATCTTGTGAAAATGAATGATGTAAATTAGAAGTTAATAAGTAATTGATAAAAACCAATAAAGATCAATTCTTCTAACTTAAAGTCCAATACTCTTTCTACTATAACATTGCTCAATACTTTATTAAAAAAAAACAAATACATCTATCTTATATCAGCAGGAGAAAAGGCCTGATGTTTTTTTAAGGTTCAGATTTGTCCTTTATTACAATTTAGTGAGAACACTTTGCACCTGCTGACTCACTAGCTTAAATATGTATATTCTTTCACTCTGATCATATAGTGAGATCCTTGCTTTTCACATGTTCTACATCTTACATGCCACATTTCAGCATTTTGATACTAAAGCAGAACTTCAGAAACAAGGTTATTATTATTTTTAAAGTCCTTGTGGTTTTTTTAACAGGCCTTATGTTGCACTGTGCATGGCAGACATTCACCAAAATCTGATCACACCTTATAAATCCCCAAATATCTTTGCTGGTTACATGCCAAGCCTTGACTGGGTCCTAGGACTATAGAGCCTTTTTCTAGCTCCTATTTATTCCTTTTTCACAAATTGGCTAATGTAAAAACCAGAGAACTAGTAACTGTCTTTTGATGATTTGATCATTTTGGTCAATAAAAAGATACAAAGTAACCATCATTCCCATTAATAATTTTTTCTTGGGTATCTTGTTTCACATACAAGTGTGAAATTATACAATATTCACACAGTAAATGAAGTTACTAAGGGCTAACCATTGGAAAAGTTTATCTTTGGAACAGTCCCTTGTATCAGCAATGCCATATTCACAATGCCTATGGAGATTACAGATATGCTGATATAATTATCCATCACAAAATACATCATGCTTGCCATATGGGGGAATAAACTAGAGAATTTATTAAGATACCAAAAGACTGAGTCCCAAAACCAAAAAGTGAAAGCCATCAGAATAGTTATGACATTGGCACAGGTAGATAAAGTAGAAAGCACCCACATTTTCAAGCCTTTAAAACAGAACAGGCTACCTCAGGCAAAGGTCCTCCTCTCCCCACTCACAGCAACCACCCAGCGTCCGGGAAGCGCGCTCCCAGCAGCTCCGGCCCCTGGCACAGTCCTCAGAAGGAGTCCTTAGCAGAAATTCTGGCTAACTGAAAAAGGGCTTTGCGCTGCCGCTGCCTCTGCTGCTGCTGCCGCCGTTGCCACCACCACCAGCCACCGCCACCCACCGCAGGAACTCCAGTTTGGCTTCCGCTTCCTCTTGCTCCGCCCCTTCCTGCTACGTCAGCAAGTCCAATGGGGCATGGAAGATCTTTAAATCCCATAACCCTTACATCCCTTCATTTTTTTTAATGGGGGGGGGGGTTCACTAATCCCCTATTCCTTTTAACCATTCTCTTATTCTATATTTCTTATCCCAAATACAATTTTCCTTCCTTCCTTCCTTCCTTCCTTTCTTCCTTCTTTCCTTCCTTCCTTCCTTCCTTCCTTCCTTCCTTTCTTCCTTCCTTCCTTCCTTCCTTCCTTCCTTCCTTCCTTCCTTCCTTCCTTACTTCTCTTCCTCCCTCCCTACTTCCTTTCCTTTTTTTTTGTTTATACCACTCTTACTACCCACTGATACCCCGCATCTCTTTTTACTGTCCTCCCTTGCAACAAATAAGTATAATCAAGCAAGAAAAAAACAATATCTTGACCATACCTGCTAATATATGCCTCATTCCATGCTTCCAGTAGACCACCTCTCTGCTGAGAATCCATCTCTCTATAACTTGTTTTCATTCTGTTCAATATGGCTTCAATTGTTTAGGATTGTGTTTTGTTATCCCTCACCCTGGATCTTTTCTCTTTGTTCCTCTCCTCTTCCATGGCTTTCTTGAAAACATAGCCATCTTATATTCTTTTAAATTAGTGCCCTGCTTTCCAATAAGTATATCTTTTTAATGGATTTGAGTTGAGGTGCTAACAGGTTTAAAGTGTTAGTCTACTCATAGTCACATTTTAATAACTATATTTGATGCTTTTAATGCAAAGAAGAAACTTATGTTAGATTTAATGTTCTCTAGAAAGCTAGTGAGAAAGAAATTTTTAGTTGAGACTATTTCCTGGCACCCTTTCTGTAATGCAATCAAGGTGGTCTCTCTCTCTTTCTCTCCCCACACATATACATATATGTGTGTGAATATATATATACATATATATGTGTGTGTATACACACATATTATATATACACATATTTATCTATACATACATATGAGATTTCTATGGAGTGAAGCATATTTTTCTTTCAAAAACTCTTTTGGCAAAACAGAGTAGAGGCATTCACCGGAATTAAATGCATTTCATCAACGTTACTTGCTTGGTAATTACTGTTACCTATTCATGACTAGTCAGGGAGGGAAAGCACAAGGCCACAGACGCAGACAGGGATGACAAGAATGAATGTCTCACAGATGTGTGCTTTGAAAGAGTATGTAGAAAGGGGCTCTTCTTCATTTCCCTAGACTATGTATCGTGCTTTTTAAATAAAGCCACTTGTATGAATGTGTGAACTGAGGGGAAAAGGAAAAAAAAATACTGGCTTTATTTCCTTTCTCCTTGGCCTCAGTATCTCTTGTTATATAGGTGGGCTGCCTTCGTTTCAGTCTTATTTCTGCCTTTACTCTCCTCTTTTCTTAAATCTTTTTTAAAAAATACATTAACTTCAGGAATGTAGTGCTGAGTTAGGGGTTGGAGGATTTTTGCAGTACAGTTCAAGGGCCTGGATGCTGAGCTCTTACTGACACCCATCCATCCATAACCTTACCTCCTAAAACATAATATAATAGGAAATATTTAGAAAAAATCTAACATTGCCTTATCATTGTATAATTTTCCAGGTTTAGGCCAAGCATTATATTTATTTTCTCCTCCTTCTATAACCCCCAAAGTTTGTATTTGGGTTCTATTATTGCTTCGAGAAAGTGTTTGCTTTTCAATATTTGAACATAATTATGTCTCCCAAATGCTACTGATAGAATATATATATATATATTTTTTGCTGTCAACCTGCAAAAGCTATTTTTAAAGTATGTTTGGATTATAGATTTAATGCTCTTTAAATTTCTAAATTTCAAATTATAGGTGCATTGAAAGACATTTTTATGACTGTGCTTTGAGAATTCTGTATATTGTAATACACCCTATTAGAATCGATGTACTGTATCATTACATATTATGGATAAACTCATATACCCCTAATGTGTAGGGGGTCATAAAATTGAAATAGAATAACAAAAATTTCTCCAGTTTCTTTCGTTGCTTTATGCACTTCATTTACAAAAAAACATAAAATGGGCAGTAAAATATTTACTAGGACTTTGTAAGTCTCCAAAGGCAGAAATCGAGTTGTACAATATCTTTGATTTGCAGCAAAATAACTGGATTCTAAATATAAAATCCAACTGAACTTTTTTTTTCCTTTTAAGAAGAGAAGTATGAATCCTAAAGTCAATTTGTGCTACTGTATCAATAGGGCATCGTTTTCATTTCTCTACTGAAATTGTTCTAATCTCCTTGTTTCAGTCCATTGCAAAAGCCCTGGGACTTAAAGGGAAATTCAGTAAGAATTAGACCAGACATACAATGCTAAAAAGTAACAGGGCTTTATTTGGAGCATTTTAATGCACACGAACAAATCTACATAATTTAACTTGAGACACTCAAAGGTAGGACCATATAAATGGAGATGAAAGAAGAAAGGGAAGGGAAATAGGTCAGCCCCTGAATCTCAGACAAGGGTAGCATTTGACATCTCCAGAACTAGAAAAGTATTCAAACCCCAAACTGAATAGTAGCTAAAAACACCAAAGCTAGGAGCACATCTGAGCTGGTATCTCAGAATCAGTATGGAGAAGAGTAAGAGATATCACCATTGTCTTACGTATGATGATTTTCAAGTCATGGTTTGAGGCATTTGCTTGATGTTTCCACAAGAGATTGTCTCCCCAGTAGATTTGAATTTTATATATTTAGATGAGGATTATATTAGATTTAATTGTCCTTGACTATAGGAATTTGTTAGGAAATAGGTTTTGTGTGTGTGTCTGTGTATGTGTGCTTAAATGGGATTTGAGAATTGAGGAGAGTGAAGGGGATTAATGATAATAATGTTTAAAAAATGAAAACAAAAATGAAAAATAAGGTGATTGTAGAATTTCGAAAATGCATAGAAGAGAACAGAAGATTTGGAAGAAGATTCACATAGGTAGAACAGCTTTGAAACTAATGTTTCAAAAGAATTCTATTCTTTTATTAAATCCAAACAAGTATGAATTAGAGAACCATTAGTTCACATAAAATCATCTTTTTTTTTTCTTGTTCCACATATATGGAAATACTTGTTTGCTGATGTTTGTCAAGTTCAGAATAACAAAACCATTTAAATGTAAGGGTGAAAAAGAAAGGGAACAACATTGCCCTCTGGACTTGGTGAATCATTACATCAATTTCCTGCTTGCAGGTGTAATGAAAGATATTCACGGGTCTGTGAGTCACTGCATGCATCAGAAAAGCTCAGAGATGCAGGTTAGGTATGGCTTAAAACTTTTATAGAGAAGAGCAAGGTAATGTCTGATTGACTAGAAGACTAGAGGTTTCTAGTGGAAGGCTTCAGGCATAGAAGATTTCAGAAACAGATGAAGGTGCCAGGCAATGAGTAATGCATTTCTAGCACACAGAATGACTATTGGTAAAAAAGTGGGGGGTGATAGACAGAGAGAGGGGGGGGATGGAAGAGGGAGGGAGAGAGGGAGAGAGGGAGAGAGAGGGAGAGAGAGGTTTAATCAGTTCAGTCAAATTACTGAACACTGCAACTGAGAACTGAATCTGGCAGTATATCCAGTGTCCCCCACACCCATAGGCCTGCACTTCTCCATTAAAAGAAAAGAGATACATTTTTAGATTTTTGGTTTGGAGACAAGCTTAATTATTATAATTATACATTTGGTTTTGTTTTCTTTGTTCTTTTCACTTACATTGTTGCAGTCAGGCATTTCAGTATAATAATTTTATGGCTGTACTGAATTCTTTCTTCATCAGTTTATATTTTTCCTATGTTTCTCTAAATTCTTCATGTTAATTATTTCTTAGGGTACAATAATAATCCATTATTGCATTCATGTGCCATAATTTGTTTAATCATTCTCCAATCAATACACATTTACTTTGCTTTTTGTTCTCACAAAAAGTGCTGCGATAAATGTTCAGGTATATATAGGACCTTTTTTTTTCTATCATTCACTGCCTTGGAACATATACGTAGCAGTAAGGTCTAAGGGTCAAAGATTAAAATCGATCTACATATTCGGAAAATTCTCATTGCTTCTTATGCCCTAGATAAAAACTAATTTGATAAAATCTTTCACACTGTAATATTACTGAATAACAATACTCACATGCTGATATTTACCTTTTAAAAGGGAAATCTGGAAATGACAATACTTAGCTCTTTCTGCTCTATAATATGAAAGTGAATATTTCACATCATTGTTAACCAAAAGGAATGATTGGTAGTTGTTGAATTTGTGCAAATTATGAAATTAATGGTGGAAGATATTTTTAGGCAAGGGGCCAATAGTTTACATTTTTATAACCCTTAATACTTAAAAGAATTTCTATACTTTTTCTTATTTGATCCTCTTAAGAGGACCCTGAGAGGTAATTAGTTTTTAGAGTATATAAAATTTTACAGATGAGGACGCTGAGGTTTAGAGAGTTTAAATAGTTTGGCCAAAGTCATACAACTACTGAGTAAGAGCACACCTATTGCTTTAATTTAGGTCTTCTAATAACACACTCAGGGTTCTTTCTCATTCAATGCTCCCTTTCCACCTAACTGAGAGATACTTCCATCCTCTGCCTGTATGAGACTGGTTCTGTTTGTATGTTTTTATTTTTAACCCTATTTATACAACATTATCTCTACCTTTGGAGGAAAAATAAAATCTTTAAAAAGTTAAAGGAATATGCAGTCGATATAAATTTATTTATTTTTGTTTTGTTCTATACACTGTGTTTCTTGAGGTTAAAAAGACCCAAGTTTTCTTCTATGAATAAGTAGATAGCTTATTTCCAGGAACTATGCCTTCCTTCTTCTATGACCCTGTTCTATGAACATTCCTGGAAGCCTCAATAATAAAAGGTTTCAAATGGGCTATCTCTTTCCATTTCTTGCATTGGCTGTATCTATGAATTCATGGAAAACTCACTTTCTTTACTGTTGTTTGCTAGGAAACAGATTGCCTAATGAGTTATGTAATTTATAACTCGGCGATGTCCTCACTGACAATAACATTTAATGGCACATTTACAAGTGGTTTTTGGTGAAGACCTAAAATGAACCAAAGTTTTTACTATGTTCAGCTGTACCCTGGAATCTAGACAATCCCCATGAAATTTTCTATGGCTGCAGGGACTTTCCTAGGGCCAAAGTTACCAAGTGCTTAGTAGGACCAGGAGTTGATATCTCAAAGGAAGTACTATATTGGAGAGAGTTCTTTTTCCTGTTCTTGTCACTAACATTTCTAATGGCCCTAGATACCCTTGGGTCAGAAGTGGGGAAACCTGGTTTTATTGAAAGACTGACAATGTGTGTAAGAAATTCATTTGTATGTTCATTTCTCTCTGGTTGATTCATTGTTTCTTTACTGGACATGGCTTATTAACAGTCCTGGAAAACGAGATGGGGTAGATTTGGGCATATTAAAGCTATATGTGGTATATTAAAATGAATATATAGCTATATATATATATATACACATATATACATATATAATGCTAGGAGAGAAAGAGGGGGAAAAGCATTTGGTTGTTGGCTTGTTATTATACATACCACAGCATAATAAAACATATATCTTTCTAGAAAGACTTTGGGGTATATATCCTTGATATTACTAATATTGTATTTTTTCCCCAGTAGATGCAAAATCATGTCTATGTGACTTTCAACTAAAACAACAAGGAAAATAATAAACTGTAGAACACTTTCAGTTTTCAAAATGTTTTTATTAGCTCTAGTCTCATTGATGCACACAGTTCTTTCAGATAGGACAAAGATCGCAGTATATACTAAGACACACAAAGGTGAAATGACATACTTAAATTTTCATAGCTAGTTAGCATCTGATTCATAGTGAAACCTAGAACTCCTGGTTCCTACCCTCAAATTATTATCATTATGTCATATGTTCTTTATTTTTTAGGTGCAAAATAATACTTGCTTTTTGATATTTAAAAAGCCTGAGAGTTCCTTAAGAAACAGAAACACTGACCTGTCCCACTCCTTTAAAATAAAAATCCAGTCCATCAATACTACAAAAAGATCCATGACTTAATCATGGAATTCCTGATCCTTAC
This sequence comes from Petaurus breviceps papuanus, assembly GCF_028583685.1. NCBI lineage: Eukaryota > Metazoa > Chordata > Mammalia > Diprotodontia > Petauridae > Petaurus > Petaurus breviceps. The sequence goes on along the minus strand of NW_027187325.1, from coordinate 5,245,745 downwards.
ACTGACACAGATTCCTTAGATTTACAAATCATAGCACCTTATACTTGTCTAACTGAGACACTTCTCACTGTCCTCTCACAATTCATATCCTGCTCTTATCCTCCTCTCTCTCTCTTTCACACACACACACACACACACACACACACACACACACAAATGCACACTGAAGTAGCTCATGGCTTTGTACTGGATCCTCTCCTCTTCCATCTCTGTTGTCTTTCTCATTGATCTCATAAGTTTCTACGTATTCAACTCATACTTATGCATATGACTCTTTATATCTGCAGCCGTCTTGTGTTCCTGAGCTCTAGTCTTCAATTTCCAGCTGCTGGATTGAGAAATCTAATTGGAAGATTTTAGACATCCCAAACTCAACAGGTCCAAAATTGAATGCATCTTTTCCTCTAAATCCACCTTTTCTTCTAACTTTATTATTTATGTTGCTGGTATTTATCACCTGTTTTTACAGATTGATTACCAATTATCTCTGCCCAACACACACACACACACACACACACACACACACACAAGCACACACACACTCTACTCCTAACACAGCCTACATGCTACTTCCTGAAGGGGGCATTCCATCTTTTGAAGTTGAAAAGGCAGTTCTCATGTCGATAGTGCTCTCTGTCTGTCTTTCTCTGTCTCTCTGTCTCAGTCTCTGTCTCTCCCTCTCTCTGTCTCTGTCTCTCTGTCTTTGTCTCTCTCTGTCTCTCTGTCTCTCTCTCTGTCTCTCTGTCTCTTTCTCTCTCTCTCTGTCTCTCTCTCTGTCTCTCTGTCTCTCTCTGTCTCTGTCTCTCTCTGTCTCTCTCTGTCTCTCTCTCTGTCTCTCTCTGTCTCTCTGTCTCTCTCTCTGTCTCTGTCTCTGTCTCTGTCTCTCTCTCTCTGTCCCTCTCTCTCTCTCTGTCTCTCTCTCTCTCTCTCTCTCT